>NC_081555.1:26995765-27295765 GCF_963082655.1 Stomoxys calcitrans | reverse complement strand
CAAAATTCAAGTGATTAGTCATTGGATTTATACTGAACACTCACATATGTAGGTCCCCTTCAATCTTTGACCATTCCATATCGCTTATGAGGATCTAGAATTGCAGTAATTGTTTTAAAGTTGTTGAAGTATGCGTAACTAAGTTAGATTCTAAGCAATAACCTTAAAATGCCCTTTAAAACAAAATTATTGAACGAATCATACGTAGCGGGATAGAATCCAACACTGGATTCTATCCCGCTTTTCACATGAACTACTGTCAGACTCTATATAAAACCATTAAGGAAAGGCAAAAGTTGGGCGTTGCCGACTATATTATACCCTACGTCACCGAATCAAAATACATTCTACTTTCAATACATGAAACCTATGTTGAAATCTAGTCAGACTTTAATTTCGCATACCTATTCAAAAACTGAATAGAACCTTGTAAGATTTTTTTCGATAGCACTTAAATGGTCGTTACTACAGACTTTAAGGGCCATATTGAAGATATATATAAATCTGGCCCCACTATAATGAAATCTAGCACATGTGCTAAATAAATTAAATAAAACTAGCGTGAGACGGTCGGATAAAAGATATATATGGAAGCTACATCTAAATCTGAACCGATTTTCATACAATTTTGCGCATGTATTAAGACGCCAAATAAAAACTTTAATGCATGATTGTGTAAAGATCGCACTAAAATTGTGGCTACTACTACCTTAAAAGGCTACATCAGCTGAAAGGTATATATGGAAGCTATATCTAAATCTGATCCGATTTTAATGAAATTTTGGAACGACAAATAAAACATCTCGTGCTAAATTTGAGCTATATGGGAGCTATATCTAAATCTGCTCCGATTTTGATTAAATGTTGCACTTATATTGGGACGTTGGGCGGCGAAGGGGATACCGCAGAACCAATCAATGATGATGGTATAGAATGTTTATCTCCTAGTCAGAATGAGGTCCAAGTAGCAGTGACCCGACTAAAAAACAACAAGGCAGCAGGAGCCGACGGGCTACCCGCTGAACTATTTAAGACCGGAGGCGGCACGCTGATAAGGGGTATGCATCAGCTTATCTGCGCAATCTGGCTAGAAGAACGCATAACCGATGATTGGAACCTCAGCATACTATGTCCAGTACACAAAAAAGGAGACAAGACGGAATGTGCCAACTACGGAGGAATAAGTCTCTTCCCCATCGCATACAAGATGCTCTCGAGCGTACTGTGTGAAAGATTAAAACCTAAAGTCAATGAGATAATTGGGCCCTATCAATGCGGCTTTAGACCTTGTAAATCAACCATAGACCAGATATTCACACTGCGCCCAATCCTGGAAAAGACCCGAGAAGGATTAATCAACACCTACTATCTCTTTATGGACTTCAAAGCCGCTTGATACCCCTTTACGTTCAAAGGTATTTCAAGCCATGTCTGAGTTTGGTATCCTTGCAAAAATTATAAGAACGTCTACTTCAAAGAACTTTCCTCATATTTCGCTGCAAGAAATATGAAGATATCTGGCACCTAATCTTCAGCCACATTGTTTGCTACAAATACGCATGAGGTGAATACTGAGCTGACTGTGATGGTCGATGGAGATATGATTCCGACCATCAAGTGTCCCAAAATACTTTGTCAGCTCTTACAAATTCTCCCCACATGTCACAGCAATTTGCGATAAAGTCAAAATAGAAACAAGGTCCTCAAGTCACTTGCTGGCAGCACTTGGGGAGCAGGCAAATAAACCTTGTTGACCACGTACAAATCAATTGGCCGGTCTGTGGCCAATTGGCCAAGTTATGCAGCGCCAGTGTGATCTCAACAGCTTTGTGACACGCAGTGGAATAATATTCAGATCTGACAGAATCTCGCCTTCCGAACTGCGACGGGCTGTTTCCTCAATTCTCATGTGGATCAACTCCATCAGGAGACCAAGAACATACCAGTGCGAAGACATAACTATTGGGTTGCCCAAAAAGTAATTGCGGATTTTTCATATAGTCGGCGTTGACAAATTTTTTCACAGCTTGTGACTCTGTAATTGCATTTTTTCTTCTGTCAGTTGTCACCTGTTACTTTTAGCTTGCTTTAGAAAAAAAGTGTAAAAAAAGTATATTTGATTAAAGTTCATTCTAAGTTTTATTAAAATGCATTTACTTTCTTTTAAAAAATCCGCAATTACTTTTTGGGCAACCCAATACATGCTGTCTAAGCAATAACTTTTGGGCTGTTATCTTAGGGACAATCCAAATAATCATCTTGTGCATAGATATCCACCGCCCAGGAGTCTTACAAGAGAGAGCTAGAGAGCTCTAGATCAAGCGGCATATCAAGCAGGTCTAGACAACATTCATGCAGACACGGTAGCAGATGTGTTAAATGGCTACCGGGTGAACGTAGTTCTTAAAGAACGACCGCATCCCATTGCACCTGAAGAAATTGACCACCCCCGGCAAACCAGAATAGTTCTGGCTCAATTACGTTCCGGCAGATGCAGCCGCCTCAACTCCTACGGAGCAAGGATTGATGCCGACGTACAAGATGTATGTCCGATTGCAACCTGGGACCGCACGATACACGTCCCCGGTTCAACTGCCCAGCCAGACCCAGATCTCTGTGGACGCACCCCATCTTAGTCGTTAGAGTTCCTGGGTCTTGACACTCAACAGAATCAAGCAGACGAAGGATAGAAAACAACATTTACAACAACAACAACAAAAATGTGATACCGTCGTCTCGCTATGGGAAATATTTTCGTGCGATGTGAATACATAGCTGACCTATAGTGAATTAGAATTCATCATGCTGCCACGAGTTTAGATAACCACTTTCTAGGTTAGAGGACAAAAAAATTTTGAAATTTGCTATCATCTATTTCTTTTAGTGTATTCTTCTGGCACTAAGCAAATAAATGCATCATAAATCACGATATATTTAATAATAAATTGTTAGGCACATTGTGTATGTTCTCTCCAATTAAGTTGTAGATAGACGTTTTTTCATGACTGTAAAGATATGAATTGCAAGGAATGATTAACACTTTCATTGTTGTTGCCATTTGATAAACAAATGCTGGCTGTGATAAAGATAATAATGGCTGGTGGTATCGTTTCCAGACCAAATAAACAAATGGACAGTCCGACAGAGGGACAGACGGACCGACAGACTGATAGATGAGCAAAAAAGCCAAGATATTCGTAACCGCAAATTAGCCTGACAATTTGATGGATACAAAAATTACCTACTACGAGTGTGAAAGTAAATCGTGCATATCATAAATTAAATTAAATCAGACTAAATAAAAAACACAAAAATGTTTCTTGAATAAATGGAGAGATAAAGAAATTGTGGAAGAAAAAATCGCACTGTTTTACCAAGGAAGAGATTTGCGTACACATATGAATGTGGGAATGAGGAAGGCGAAAAGACCATGAAAGACACCTTTAATAATATATGACAGTTTGGCGCACATCTTAACGGACAGTGAATTTTTCAATGGATTTTTCCGGCGTATGTAAGACAATGAAAATTGCATTTTCCGTGCAAATGAAAATGTATGTATGTACATATGTATAACATTGTATATGCTCATAAGGTGTTCGTCTATCTATGCAAAATAAGTAAAAACATAATACTTTTATTAAAATTGTTTCAAAAGTTATGAGGGAATATCCTACTGAATAATATCAGCAAGTTTTTTTAGTTTCAAAATCTATTATTTAAAAAAAGTAGTCACGAAAAAATTTCGCGAAGTGAATATAGTACCTAACTTAAGTTGGGCCGGGTCGAACTTTGGAAAGTCACCAACTCGGTTATGCATATACACATTCATTGGCCGACAAAATAAAGTGCAGTTTTAAATATTTTTAATGTTTTTAAACATATATTTGTTGTTTTAAAATGTTTATAAATTATAGTTTTATCTTTAACTCGGTTAATATTGTATCTAATAATGAATTTAACATTGTATTCTTACTTCATATTTTCTATATATAATACAAACTTTATGGCACATAAGGAATTTCAAGTGACAGAATAAAGTAACACTTCTCTTTTAAAGCCCTTTCATTATGTCTTCTTTGGACAGTTCAAGTCGAAATATTTAATTCTATCTTCTCTTTTATATCGTAAAAAAATTTTTTTCGCTAGAATTGCAATACGATCATCCTCAAGCTTCGTCGTCTTACGTTTTCTGCCACATAATTTCTTCAAACTTTTATTATACTCCTTATTTTATACAAAGCAAAAATGTTTCTAACCCCAGATTCTGGTATTTTATACTTGAAACTTTCATCCCATTTTCGCAATCTTGCACCATTTTGAGTTTCGGTTAAGGACTTCATTTCGAAAAAGTAATGGTCCATGCTTATTTTCTTTGCATTTAAGTAATATTGAACAAAAAAGTTAGGTAATTTGCTACAAATTATTCTTTTTTAATAACTTATCACAGATTTTTGTAAAAAAATCAGGAATATATTATAAATTTCACGATTTATAAAAAAAACCCACTTTATTATGTCGCGAAAGCTTTTTTTGCACTACAATACTTTTACATCAGAAACCTAAACGGACGATTTTAAAAAATTTCAAATGTTTATGGAAATAATTGAATAACGGGACAGTAAAAAAACTGTAAATAATACACGTAGATAAAATATATTGAGGATTAACAAAGAAGGGTACACAACCGCACTTTATTTTGTCCGACAGTGTAAATCTCATTATTTCAAATTCGTCCGAAAATATACCATTTATGAAACCCTAGCAGCTACATTTATCGAAATATGGTTCGATATGGCCCAAACTCTGCCCAAGACATTTCACTGACCTAGACTAAATATAGACCGATCTAGGCCATATTAAACAGGGATGTTGAAGAGCCTAATATAGCTCACTGCGCAAAATTTCAGCACAATAAATAGCGTCTTTTATGGGCCCAAGAACTTAAATCGGGAGATCGGTTTATATGGGGGCTATATCAAGATAATGTTCGGTATAGCCCTTCTTCGAACTTAACCTGCCTATGAACAAAAAAAATTAAACACAAAATTACACAATTTCAGCTTAATATCTCTATTTATAAAGACTGTAGGGTAGGTAGTTTCAATGGACGGACGGATTGTCATGGCTAAGACGATCTAGTCAAAATTTCCATGAAAGTCAAAATTTCCATGAAATTTTCTCTAAAAACTAAAATTTCCATGAAATTTTCTCTAAAAACAAAATTTCCAAGAAATTTTCTCTAAAAACAAAATTTCAATGAAATTTTTTCTAAAAACAAAATTTCCACGAAATTTTCTCTAAAAACAAAATTTCCATGAAATTTTCTCTAAAGACAATATTTCCATGAAATTTTCTCTAAAAACAAAATTTCCATAAAATTTTCTCTAAAAACAAAATTTCGATGAAGTTTTCTCTAAAAACAAATTTACATGAAATTTTCTCTAAAGACAATATTTCCATTAAATTTTCTCTAAAGAAAAAAATTTTCATGAAATTTTCTCTAAAGACAAAATTTTCTCTGAAACAAAATTTCCAAGAAATTTTCTATAAAATTTTCTATAAAGACAAAATTTTATGAAATTTTCTATAAAGGCAAAATTTTCTCTAAAGACAAAATTTCCATGAAATTTTCTCTAAAGACAAAATTTCCATAAAATTTTCTCTAAAGACAAAATTTCTATGAAATTTTCTCTAAAGACAAAATTTCTATGAAATTTTTTCTAAAGACAAAATTTCCATGAAATTTTCTCTAAGGACAAAATTTTCTCTTAGACAAAATTTCCCTGAAATGTTCTCTAAAGACAAAATTTCCAAGAAATTTGCTATAAAGACAAAGGAAAAAAGACAAGACTTTAGCGAAAATTTTATGGAAATTTTTTTGTCTTTATAGAAAATTTCATAGAAATTTGTCTTTAGAGAAAATTTCATAGACATTTTGCCTTTATAGAAAATTTCATGGAAATTTTCTCCAAAGACAAAATTTCCGTAAAATTTTCTCTTAAGTCAAAATTTTCACAATTTTTCTTTAACATCAAAATTTTCATGAAATTTTCTCTAAAAATGGAGGCAAAAAAAATTCTCTACACAATATTTCAAGCAGTAGCCCACTGTGTAACAGCTCACATTCGCACATTACATTGTAATGCGTTTATTCATTATTCATATTTCCCTACTGAGAACATTATATATTTTCTTTCTCTCTCTCAGCTAGCTCTCACTAAAAACCAACTCGAACAGGCCTTTTTTTGGGTATATGAGAACGGAGCTTATATTTCAAATCATCTATTCGAAACTTTATATTTCACATTGCAATAAAAAAAGCTTATTTTGAGAATCAAAATAAAGCTACACCAAAAATATTTATAAAGTGGACGAAGAAGTGGACTTTGTTGAACATGTGTTGTTTCTTAATTCTCTTCTACTCAAACTCTTCGTTAATAGTTTTTTTTTTCCTAAATACATGTATGTATGTAAATTCTTCAGTTTCTAACAAATGAATGACGGTCATACTCACCACTCCACCTCCCAGTTGCATTCGTGTTTTTACCACATCCAAGGGCTGCATAATGCAAACCTCCACAAAACCGGCTGAACCTCCGGCTACAACTTGCAATGCAGCCCTTGTCAGAGGTGTCAGCTCTTTTGTTTGGCCACTATTTGAGGACATTTTCTTTGCTAATTTGTTGATAAATTTTGTATATATTTAATTGTTTTCACACAATGTACGTTGCGACGCTGCGGACAAAGCACTTGAAATTCTTTCTCAAAGTTGATTGACTTAATCAAACAAACAAATGAAAACTTGGACAATTTAATTTCTTTAGAATTTGCGTCTTCGGAAAGAGCACTACTCGCCGCGATACGATCGTCCCGTTTATTAAAATGCCCGGCACATGTAAACGCTTAGAACTTAAGAATGCTACTAAATGACTCGATGAATATTGTCCAACGATCCCCCATATTCCGTATGTTTTGGATTTTATTGTTTCTCCATTAGAGATGTGCAAGTGAATGATTTTCTATTCACGCTCACGGAACAAAATGTTAATCGTTTTTCATGTTGATTCACATTTACGCACGCTCATGAGATAAAAAGTTTACTCACGAAGAACTGATGACTCGTAATTTTCCTGTGAGTCGTGATTTTCTCTTGGCTGGTAAATATCTCGTGAATTGTGATTAGTGCCGTGAGCACGAATAATTTTTATTCAATCACGGTCGGCACCTGATTGAATAAAAACTATTGGGCTTTGATCTCGCTAACGTAACTCGTGACTCTCGCCTGACACAACAATTGACAACTCACCCGCACACCACTATTCACCATACGACGGCCAAAGAGGGTGAGAAAGGAAAAGAGTTGGCATTAGAGCGAAATACGGCATGGCCAGTGACAAAAGTTAAAGACACAACATGATTGAGTTGCTTACGATAATTCGTTTTTTCTTTTATTCCAACTTTCGGTTGCAAAGAAACAAAGCAAAATACGAAAAATGTTCGAACGAATGCTCGAATCAAAACAGAATAACCCGAAAATGTTGCAACCCTCAATGTGATTCCAATTGGAATACATGGAAAATGTTGTGTCTTTAACGCATGTTATTTTACGGTACGGGGAAGACAAAGCAGAAACCCTCTCTTGATTATCTCACTCTCTTTGACGACGGCAAGTAGTTCGATGTTTGCGGTTCGTTTGCTTTGGGTTGTTGTTGTCAAACACTTCGCTCATTCATTAACAACGGGAAAGAATGGCGACAAACAACAACAGCACATTTCTCTTTTGATATCATCATCTGTAGTATATGAAGATGTAGCTATTGCACAGTGGTTTAAACGTAAATAAATTAAAGTTCGGCCGGGCCGAATCGAGACGTCGAGGGTTTTCAACCACCATGAATTCTGCTAAAAATGTACACCAAATAACTCAGTTTATATTTAAATTATTTTTTAGTAATTAAATCAGGTATTCAAGTAGGCTTCCAGAGTCTCAAGTCTGGAGGGCATAAGTATGTTTGACTTTTTAAACTAAGGTTCAAGATGTCAAATAAGAGGAACCTATCTGGGTGGGATTAATGTGAGTGTTGGAGTGCATAAATGTGAAACATCCCGCTTAAGTGAACATCCCGGCACAGTTGTTGGAAGCAGTAACAGAACAGCGTATGCAAAATTTCAACAAAATCGGACAAAAATTGCGGCCTGTAAGGGCTCAGGATCGGTCCGTCTGTCGAAATCACTATAGCGTTCGAACGCGTAAAACTAGCCGCTCTAAATTTTGCACAGATACCTTATATCAATGTAGGTCGTTGGGGATTCCAAATGGCCCATATCGGTTCTGATTTAGATATAGCTCCCATATAAACCGATCTCCCGATTTTACTTCTTGAGCCCCTGAGAGCCGCAATTGTTTATCCGATTTGGCTGAAATTTTCCACATAGTACTCTGCTATGACTTTCAATAACTGTGCCAAGTACGGTAAGAATCGGTCTATAACCTTGTATAGCTCCCATATAAACCGATGTCCCGATTTGACTTCTTAGGCCCCTGGAAGCATCAATTTTTGTCCGATTTGTCTGAAATTTTGCACCCAGTGTTTTGGTATGACTGGCAACAACTGTGCCAAGCACGATTCGGACCGTGCTTGGCTTGATATAGCTCCTTTATAAACCGATCTCCCGATTTGAATTCTTGGGTCCTTACAAGCCGCAATTTTTCTCCGATTTGGCTGAAATTGAGAATTTAGTGTTTTGTTATGACTTCCAACAACTGTGCCAAGTACGGTTCAAATCGGTCTATAACCTTGTGTAGCTCCCAATTAAACCGGTGTCCCGATTTGAATTTTTGAACCCCTGAAATCCGCAATTTTTGTCCGATTTGCCGGAAATTTTGCACATAGTGTTTTGTTATGACTGGCAACAACAGTGCCAAGTACGGTCCGAATCGGTCTATAACCTGATATAGCTCCTATATAAACCGATCTCCCGATTTGAATTCTTGGGATTTTACAAGACGCAAGTTTTGTCCGACTTGGCTGAAATTAAGCATTTTGTGTTTTGTTATTAATTCCAGTGCCAAGTACGGTTCAAATCGATCTATAACCTGGTATAGCTCCCATATAAACCGGTCTCTCCATTATCCTTGTTCAGTTCCTAGAAGCTTTAATTTATGTTGTTTTGACAGAAGTTTGGTATGTAGAAAAAAATTATAAAATTTAGTTTGTATAAATTTTGAGCAGAATCCATGGTGTTGGGTTCCAAAGATTCGGCCCGGCCGAACTTAGCACGCTTTTACTTGTTATTTCCTAAGCCACTATGTTTTACAACAAAAAATAAATCATTTTCTTAATATTTTATGGCTATTTAACGAAGAAAAGTGGATTTTAATGACTTTGACATTTAATCGCACCTGCTGCCAGGTACGGTTATCGCCATACATTTTTTTCGGACCCATTAAATGCAACAAGTTGCCAAAAGGTTTCCAGAAATCTCACTCTTTAAGAATTTTGAGAAACATTTTTGTTTGATTTTGTTTGGATATAAAAAATTGCCTACTTTCGACAAGGCAATTATCCGGCTAGACCTTTTTAACGTCTGCGTTACGAGCTAGTTATATCCTCCAGAGCTCCTGTCTCTGTCTTACTATGGTGGAGGTTTATCTTGATGGCCTCGATCTACGGTCCTCCTGCACTGGCTACGTGTGAGACGGTGATTGTCTCGTCATTGACTCCCTGTTCACTAGTCCCTAGGTTGCGTGGAGTCTGCTGTCACTGCACTGCCTGATGCTTCTTTATAAAGACTTTGCCTATCCCAGGGTTCAAAATCTTGAAAAAGATAGCCTTGGACACGTAGAACACAAAACCTTTAGTCTTAGGGGTCGATTATGAATGGATGGCAACTCAACTATAGTTGCGTTGCCAGGAAACGAAATCATAAAATAAAAATTAGTATAAAGTTGAACATTTTTGTCAGTTTCATTCGATATCAGTTTTGAATTTTGAGATTTTTGAACTACTAAATAAAATGTAAAAAAAGTATGCAATTCAGTGCAGAAATTGACATTTATATGACAAATTTTGCCCGTTGGCAACTCAACTGAAGTTGGGTTGCAATCCATAATCGACCTATTAGTTAAACTTGTTATGGAGACTTGTTCAAGGCCCAAGGAGATTTCTTTCTTCTCCCTGTGCTTGCTTAAGATTTCTACTAGCGTTACGTTGCGAACTTATTGCCCCAAGCTTTGATGAAGACCATCGCCTTTGTGAGCTGGGGAATGAGCATTTACTTCACCGCCCTCTTAGGGTGGATAAAAAATATGTTCTCACACTTCTTTTCTATTTTGCAATGAATAAAAAATCATACGTATATTATACTTTTTTCCATGTACTAAAATTTAGTACCTTTAAGGTTTTTATTAATTTAATTTTCTTTTCGTTCTTTCATATTTTTTCCTGGGGTTTCCTTAATATTTTGTTTGTATTTGTTTCCTTTTTTTACATAGCATATTATTACTATTAGTTTTTACCGTATATAACAATATATACACACTAGTTTTAAATACGAAAGTATGTGTTTCGTTTCTGGTTTACATACTTTATAATTATATATATATATTTTTTATTTTGTGTTGTGATCTTATTTTTCGTTTTTGTTTATATAAATTAAATATTTAAATTTTATATCTTCACCCAAAATTTTGGGGCGTTTTCTTATTTTGTTACTAGAAGATTTGAATTTAAGGGGGTTTTTTCTTGTTTATAGTGTTTAAATAGTAGATGATGAAGGAGTACATATTTTCGTTATAGAATAATTTAAATACAGTGTTACAGTACGAACGAAGTATGTATGTATGATTTTTTACGATATATGGCTAAATTTCGACAATGTTTTATGTGTTTTGGAAAGAGAATTAAAAAAAAACCTTGATTGTTATCATAAAACAAAAGATTATTGTTTTATGTTTTCTTACATTAAGGGCATACTATAAAAACAAACCATTTTAGAAAACCTATACATATATAGAGAGAGAGAGTGAAAGAATGGAAAAAATTAGAATAAATACAAAAATTAGAAAAGAAAAACAAAAAATTAAAAAATAAATAAATAAAAAACTTAAAATTAAAAAAAAAAATAAAAAAGTTAAAATTAAAAAAAAATAAAAAATTAAAAATAAAAAATTTAAAATAAAAAAAAAATGAAAAATTTAAAATTAAAAAAAAAATAAAAAATTTAAAATTTAAAAAAAAGATAGTGAAAAAATGGAAAAAAAATTAAAATAAATACAAAAATTAGAAAAGAAAAACAAAAAATTAAAAAATAAATAATAATAAAAAACTTAAAATTAAAAAAAAATAAAAAACTTAAAATTAAAAAAAAATAAAAAATTTAAAATAAAAAAAAAATTTTAATTAAAAAAAAAATTTAATTAAAAAAAATAAAAAGATAGCGAAAGAATGGAAAAAATAGAAAAAATTAGAATATACAAAAATAAGAAAAAAAAATACAAAAAAGAATTTAGAAAACAAAAAATTAAAAAATCAGTAAATAAAAAATTAAAAAAATACAAAATTTAAAGTTAGAAAAAAAAATAAATAAATAATTTAAAACTGAAGAAACATATAAAATAGGAAAGTTTAAAAAACAGAAAAAAAATTAAAACAAAACAAACAATTAAAAAAAATAAAAACAAAACAAAAACAAAACAAAAAGATAAGGAAACATATAAAAAGGCGTTAAGTTCGGCCGGGCCGAACTTTGGATACCCACCAACTCGGGTATATATGTAAACCACCTTTCGTCAAAATCCGATGGAAAATGCATACCTTATGTCCCACAGCAGCTATATTGAAATATGTTCCGATTTGGACCAAATACTAATAAGTACAAGTCATTGTTCAATTGTGTATAACAAAATATTGGTCTTTTTAATAGCTATATCAAAAAATAAACCGATCTGAAACATAAACGACACGGATGTCGAAAAGACCAACACAAGTCATTGTGTGAAATTTCAGTGAAATCGGATTATAAATGCGCCTTTTATGGGGCCAAAACTTTAAATCCAAATATGGACCGATTTGGACCAAATTGCAGAAAAATGTCGAAGAGCCTAACACAACTCACTGTCCCAAATTTCGACGAAATCGGACAATAAATGCGCCTTTTATGGTCCCAAAACCATAAATCGAGAGACCGATCTATATGGCAGCTATATCCAAAACTGGACCAATCTGAGCCAAATCGAAAGGCCTAACACAACACACTGTCCCAAATTTCGACGAAATCGGACAATAAATGCGCCTTTTATGGTCCCAAAGCCATAAATCGAGAGACCGATCTATATGGCAGCTATATCCAAAACTGGACCGATTTGAGCCAAATTGTAGAAGAATGTCGAAGGGCCTAACATAACTCACTGTCCGAAATTTTGACAAAATCGGACAATAAATGCGCCTTTTATGGCCCCAAAACCTTAAATCGAGAGTTCCGTCTATATGGCAGCTATATCCGAAACTGGACCGATCTGAGCCAAATTGAAGAAGAATGTCGAAGGGCCTAACTTAAATCGGCGTATCATTCTATATGGCAGCTATATCCAAATCTGGACCGATCTGAGCCAAATTGAACAAGAATGACGAAGGGCCTAACAAAACTTATTGTCCTAAATTTCACAAAATCGGATAATAAATGTGGCTTTTATGGGCCTAAAACCCTAAATCGGCGAATCGGTCTATATGGGGGCTATATCAAGTTAAAGTCCGATATAGCCCATCTTCAAACTTAACCTGTTTATGGACAAAAAAAAGAATCTGTGCAAAGTTTCAGCTCAATATCTCTATTTTTAAAAACTGTAGTGTGATTTCAATAGACAGACGGACGGACATGGCTAGATCGTCTTAGTTTTTTAGGCTGATCAAGAATATATATACTTTTTAGGTTGGGAAATGGATATTTCGATGTGTTGCAAACAGAATGACAAAATGAATATACTCCCCATCTTTCGGTGGTGGGTATAAAAACACACAAAACTAAAAATATAAATAAATACAAAAAATTAAAAAAAAAAAACAAGCACATAAAAAATATATCAAGTAAACAAAATTAAAAATTAAAATAATTTAAAAAAATGAATAAAGAAATTAAAAAAAAATTAAAAAATATAAAAATAAAAAAAATCAAAGAAATAATAAAAAAAAAATTAAAAACTAAAATAATTTAAAAATATAATTTCAGATTTTTTTAACAAGATTGTCATTTTGTCCTTTATATGTTTTTAATTAAATTTTATTATTTTTTTAAATAATAATTCAAACATATGCGTTTACTACATTCCTTTTTGTTATTGTAGGTAGATTACATTTGTGTATTGAGTCGTGTTAAAGTAATAAAAAAAATTAAAATTATTCAGTCAAAGTTATGTTTTACACAAAAATAAAAACAGAGGTCTGAAAACAGCTTAACAAATCATTGGGGAAGAGGATATTGTTGTTGGTAAACCTATCAAACAAGTTTTCTTTTTTATACACACAAGGAACTTTTCGTTTTATTCACAAACAAAAATAAAAAAAAAAAAACAATCAAACATTTTAAAATATATATGGGCGGGTCAAGAGCTAGGGAAGCAACAACAAAATCTAAATATAAAGACAAACTACATGCTACACTTTATACATTATATATATATATACTTGTCCTATACGTACGAATATATAGAGAGATAGAGAGTTTAGAAATATAGTATGTATATGTATATATATAAATATATGAACAGACTTCATAATATTAGACTTACAATTTCTCCATTCTTCCAATTCTTTCGCTTTATGTAGACAGTTATACTTTTTCCTATAAATATTTCGTTTTTTTTTGTAGTTTTTTTTTTTTTTGTTTTAATAAATATTGCTTAAATTTGGTGTTCTATGGTTCTTTTCATTTTTGGGTTTCCTGTTTTATTGATATACAGCATGTATATATAAGGATGTCGAGTGAAATGACCACCTACCTTTAACATATCTCAAGATTATAAAGTCCAAGCATTGTTTAAAGGGATATATAAGAATGAATTAAAAAGATTCAGAACACAGCCTCAATGAAGAAACATGCGAAATCTCTGGATCCCTATGGGGTACATTCAGATGTCATAATAAATCTAGTGAGGAAACACTAGAACTATATTTGGTCTACCAACAGTAGATGATAACTATGAAATTGAATCAAAAATCAATAAAAACTTTGTTTTGCTTGTGGACATTTCGCGAGACATCATCTATATGCCATATGCAGGTATGTTGTAAGTAATTATGGAGCTTTTTTCTTTTTATATCCCTAAGATACCAGCTCAATGGTATCTCAATGGGAACAAATGGAACGCGAGAATTCATACTCAGTTTTGATAACAAAACTATTACACATTCACAAAAGCTGTTATTTAGACTTATTCTCGGTTTCTGGAAAAAAAACACAAAAATCTTTTTTCAAACGTACAAAAAACACAAACAAACAAAATGATGACGCTAGGCTACATATGCGCTTATCCATTACAAAACTATGTCTTAGATTGACCAAATGCCACAGTTTTTACTACGATGGTTGTTATTTTTGCAGCCAATATTGTGCGCGACGCATACGTGCCGTATACATATCGGCAGCATCCAAGGACAATGAGGAAAATGCTGGTGCTGAAGCTGGGGTTTGCACAAAATCTTTATGCAATTCCGTTGTCAGCGACGTTGACATGCTATCCAAACGTTCACTAACACTGCCCGTATGACTGAAGGAACGTGTCGTTAGAAAATCTCTGGCGGATAGTGTAGACGAAGGGGGTGATGGATTGGCACCATCCATAAGGAAATCAACATCAAGTTCACCGCTTACATTAGGATTTGGATTAGGCATTTGACTAGTGTCGCCAGCAGCTCCACCAACATCAGCATTATCATCATCAACAAAACCATACCAATATCACATAACCATTATTTGTAGTGCCACTCATTGATCTATAGTGCGATATATTCGCCTTTGTGGCTCGGGGGTGTAATGAATGCGGGTACGAAAGTGTTGTGGTGAGCCGGGTACACTCTCCGAGCCTCGTCTCGGTGGCGGCAAGGGGGGAGAGGCATTAACAAATCTGAAATGGAGTAAAAGAATTAGAAACAAAATTTTTAACAAAAATTAAGCGAAATAAACAAAGCATTAAAAAATAAATTTATAAATAATAAAAATAAATACAAGCTAAATAACAAATAACTAAATAAATATGAAAAAAAAAAAATATTTAAAAATGTAAATATAAACTAGGTAAAACCAGTAAGAGCGTGCTAAGTTCGGCCGGGCCGAATCTTATATACCCTCCACCATTGATCGCATTTGTCGAGTTCTATGCGCGGTATCTCTTTTTAGACAAACATAGAATATTGAATAAGAACTGTTATGCTATTGGAGCTATATCAAGTTATAGTCCGATTTGGACCATAAATGAATGCTGAACATTGTAGAAGACATTGTGTAATATTTCAGTTCATTCGGATAAGAATTGCGCCTTGTAGGGGCTCAAGAAGCAAAATCGGAAGATAGGTTTATATGGGAGCTGTAAGCTATTGATCTATTCAGACCATATTAGACACGTATGTTGAAGGTCATGAGAGAAGTCGTTGTACAAAATTTTAGCCAAATCGGATGAGAATTGCGCCCTCTAGAGGTTCAAGAAGTCAAGATCCCAGATCGATTTATATGGCAGCTATATCAGGTTATAAACTGATTTGCGCCATATTTAAAACAGCTATTGGAAGTCATAACAAAACACCTCATGCAAAATTTCAGCCAAATCGAATGAGAATTGCGCCCTATAGAGGCTTAAGAAGTCAAGACCCAAGATCTGTTTATATGGCAGCTATATCAAAACATGGACCGATGTAAACCGTACTTTGCGTAGTTGTTGGAAGTGATACCAAAATACTACGTGCAAAATTTCAATAAAATCGGGTAAGAATTGCGCCCTCTAGAGGCTCAAGAAGTCAAGACCTAAGATCGGTTTATATGGCAGCTATATCAAAACATGGACCAATTTGGCCCATTTACAATACCAACCGACCTACACTAATATAAGTATTTGTGCAAAATTTCAAGCGGCTAGCTTTACTCCTTCGAAAGTTAGCGTGCTTTTGACTGACAGACGGACGGACATGGCTAGATCGACTTAAAATGACATGACGATCAAGAATATATATACTTTATGGGATCTTAGACGCATATTTCGAGGTGTTACAAACAGAATGACGAAACTAGTATACCCCCATTTATACATAGAAATCAACTTGTATTTGTTTGTCGGTTTGTATGTTTGTTCTGCATAGACTCAAAAACAGATGAACCGATGACCTTGAAATTTTTTAACAGATTGTGTAGGTTGGTCTGGAAGGAAACATAGGCTATAAAAAATTAGGTCAATACCCCCAAATGGGCATATTAGCCTTCCATGGCTATATGGGACTCAAGTCTATGTGGCGCTTTTCCTCCTAAAAATATGTCAAACAGGTTAATTGACTCATTATGACAATATGGGACTCAAATAAAGGTGCTTGAGAGAAAAAAAAGAATTTAATATTCAATTGAAGAGCCATATGTTTGAGGACAGAGCACGAATCTTATATTCACTTTAAGAGCTACGCCACCCCCAAAATATCCCCTAAACCGAAAATATTTACCAATACGGTAATATAGGACTCAAGAGAAAGGCATTTGGGAGTAGAGTAAAATTTTGCCCAGGAACCGAGCAGGAGTAAACTTCTCACACATCAATTAATGCTTTCCGGTTTAAGTTTAAACTCAGCGATAACGGACCTTTTTTTTATAGCGGAGTCCTAATGGCGTGCCGCAGTGCGACACCTCTTTGGCCAGATTTTTTACATGACTAAGCATGGCATGGTATCTCGCGAATTAAGCATTAAGAGGGGATAATCACCGCTTTAAATTTTGTCCGATGATCTCGCGGCACGAATTAGATATCCACATTCAGGGCGAAGTGTACCCATCCTAAAAAGAGTTAAAGTAGGCGTAGTGAAGCGAGCCAAGTTCGGCTAGTAACATATAAAACAACAAACTTTTGGAAACCTTTATTTTTGATGGAAATAAAATAATAAAAAGTTCTGTTTGCGCTTTCATTCTTGTAGTTAAAATCTTTTTAAATACCATGAATTAAAATGTTGATAAAGTTTACAAAAAAAAAAATATGGTAAAAAGAGAATAAAAAAAATTAAAAAGGAAGAAAAAAAATTAAAAATTTGACAAAAAAAATTTAAAAAAAAAAATTTGAAAAATTAAAAAAGGTGTATAATAATAACAATAAGTGAAATAAAATAGTTTAAATAGTTTAAATAAATAAAATAAAATATAATTTAATTTTTAATAATTAATATAGAAAATAATTTAATTTTTAATAATTAAAATAAAAAAATTTTGTTTGTTTCTCTTTCGAGACAAGCTCAATAATCGGAGATGCAAATGGGAAAGGAAAAACAATGATAGCAACACACACCAACCACTATGGAACGCGTTTCGTCTTTGGTTAGAAGACTTTTCAACCATATTAGATGTGATGGCTTCAAGGGTCGTGCGTTGGTATGTTGCATTTGAATCGTTTTAATAGCGAAAACGCATCTGTGATACAATTACCACATTAACCACACTCGACAACCCTGTCTGTTAGCTGTACATTTTCCCAATGAATGTATTTTTGTGTAATGACAGACATTCTCTCTGTGGCAAATTACACTTCTTCCGTACTACACATGATTTTATTAATTTGTTGGAAGTTGTATTGATGGCTTCGAACGCTAAGACAACGGCAGTGGCTCTCGCCGTTGCTCCGTGGTCCCAGGTTTGAATCCTGGCCGGGCTCTGCCGAATTTTTAATTTTTCAAGTTTTTTGCCTGTTAGGGCGAGATCATTCAATTTTACAATTTTTGTTTGTTTCTCTTTCGAGACGAGTAAAATTTTGCCCAGGAACCGAGCAGGAGTAAACTTCTCACACATCAATTAATGCTTTCCGGTTTAAGTTTAAACTCAGCGATAACGGACCTTTTTTTTATAGCGGAGTCCTAATGGCGTGCCGCAGTGCGACACCTCTTTGGCCAGATTTTTTACATGACTAAGCATGGCATGGTATCTCGCGAATTAAGCATTAAGAGGGGATAATCACCGCTTTAAATTTTGTCCGATGATCTCGCGGCACGAATTAGATATCCACATTCAGGGCGAAGTGTACCCATCCTAAAAAGAGTTAAAGTAGGCGTAGTGAAGCGAGCCAAGTTCGGCTAGTAACATATAAAACAACAAACTTTTGGAAACCTTTATTTTTGATGGAAATAAAATAATAAAAAGTTCTGTTTGCGCTTTCATTCTTGTAGTTAAAATCTTTTTAAATACCATGAATTAAAATGTTGATAAAGTTTACAAAAAAAAAAATATGGTAAAAAGAGAATAAAAAAAATTAAAAAGGAAGAAAAAAAATTAAAAATTTGACAAAAAAAATTTAAAAAAAAAAATTTGAAAAATTAAAAAAGGTGTATAATAATAACAATAAGTGAAATAAAATAGTTTAAATAGTTTAAATAAATAAAATAAAATATAATTTAATTTTTAATAATTAATATAGAAAATAATTTAATTTTTAATAATTAAAATAAAAAAATTTTGTTTGTTTCTCTTTCGAGACAAGCTCAATAATCGGAGATGCAAATGGGAAAGGAAAAACAATGATAGCAACACACACCAACCACTATGGAACGCGTTTCGTCTTTGGTTAGAAGACTTTTCAACCATATTAGATGTGATGGCTTCAAGGGTCGTGCGTTGGTATGTTGCATTTGAATCGTTTTAATAGCGAAAACGCATCTGTGATACAATTACCACATTAACCACACTCGACAACCCTGTCTGTTAGCTGTACATTTTCCCAATGAATGTATTTTTGTGTAATGACAGACATTCTCTCTGTGGCAAATTACACTTCTTCCGTACTACACATGATTTTATTAATTTGTTGGAAGTTGTATTGATGGCTTCGAACGCTAAGACAACGGCAGTGGCTCTCGCCGTTGCTCCGTGGTCCCAGGTTTGAATCCTGGCCGGGCTCTGCCGAATTTTTAATTTTTCAAGTTTTTTGCCTGTTAGGGCGAGATCATTCAATTTTACAATTTTTGTTTGTTTCTCTTTCGAGACGAGCTGGTTGAACGGAGATCCAAATGGAAAAGGAAAGACAAAGATAGCAACACACACCAACCACTATGGGACGCGTTTCGTCTTTGGTTAGAAGACTTATATCAAATTGACAAAGGTGTTGTGAAGATACATGGCGTATCAGAAATCGCAGTCTACCATGCCAGTCAAGCTGTTTTGACAAAAGCGCACACTTAACCAATTTTAAAAGTTCTTTGCTATGCTATTCTTTGAATAGAAAGCATTGAATATGATGTCGAGCAGGAATGTGTTCGAAAAATCGCAAATCACGCAAACAGACAAATGAATAATAACAAAAAAATAAAAAATAAAGAAAAACTTTAAAAAAAAAATTAAAACAAAAAAAAACAAAACATTGATAATAAATATGATAAGAAAATAAAAAGAATTAAAAATAAAAACTGAAGAAAATAAAAATAAATTAAGATAAAAAAATTAAAAAAATTTAAATAATATACAAGTAAAAGCGTGCTAAGTTCGGCCGGGCAGAATTTTGTATACCCTCCACAATGGATCGCATTTGTCAAGTTCTTTAAATGAGCTACATCAAGTTATTGACCGATATGGACCGTACTTGTCATGGCTGTTAGAAGTCATAGAAAACTACTAGCTTCAAAATTTCAGACAAATCGAGTAAAATTTGCTGCCTCCAGTGGCACAGAGTGTCGAATTGGGAAATCGGTTTATATGGCACCCTCCACAATGGATCGCATTTGTCAAGTTCTTTAGATGAGCTACATCAAGTTATTGACCGATATGGACCGTACTTATCATGGCTGTTAGAAGTCATAGAAAACTACTACCTTCAAAATTTCAGACAAATCGAGTAAAATTTGCTGCCTCCAGTGGTACAGAGTGTCGAATTGGGAAATCGGTTTATATGGCAGCTATAACAGGTTACCCGCCGATTTGGGTCATACCAAAACGACATATTAGGTTTTGAACCGATTTAGACCATACCTAGCACAGTTGTTGTTGTTTTCATTCCTCAACGATATGTGCAAAATTTCAACCAAATCGGATAAGAATTGCACTTTCTAGAGGCTCAAGAAATCAAGACCTAAGATCGCTTTATATGGCAGCCATATCAAAACATGGACCGATTTGACCCATTTACAATCTCAACCTACTTACATTAATAATAAGTATTTGAGCAGAATTTCAAGCGCCTAGCTTAAATCCTTGAAAAAAAAACTTAATAACAAAAGAAATAAAATACAAAATAAGCAATAAGTAAAGAATTAAAACAAAAAAATTAACAAAATATTGATAAGAAATATACTCGTATAATAGGTAAAAAATAAAATAGATAATAAATAAAAAATTTAATTAAATAATAAAGCATTTTGCCAACTTTGCTATAAACATAAAATGTTGATAAAATGTTCTATAGAAATAAAATTTTGACAAAATTTTCTATAGGAATAAAATTTTGCCAATATTTTCTATATACATCAAATTTTGGCAAAATTTTCTGTAGACAAAAAATTTTGACAAAATTTCTTTAGACATCAAGTTTTGCCAACATTTTCTATAGACATCAAATTTTGGCAAAATTTTCTGTAGACAAAAAATTTTGACAAAATTTCTTACAGGAATAAAATTTTAACTTACTGTTCATATTTTTTTCACTTGTTGTTTTCAATTTCTTCACATACCTTCTGTTCAGTAATGGTGAAGTCCCCGGTGGCTGACCACTTAATTCCAAAATGTTCTTGCGCAATAACAAAGGCGACTGTCCCCGATTGTAGCGTGGTGGTGGGTCAGGTGAACGATGTCTTCTATCCAAATTGGCTAAAATATGAGCAGGTGTATGAGTTGCCGGTATTTGTGAATTTGTTCCAGATGTATTTATATTGGCCCCACTTCCGCCAACACCAGCACCCGTTGTAGCCGCATAGCGTCGTATAAAACCACCTGCACTTGAACCTTCATAAAATCCCTCTGATCCATTTCCACCTTTCGCCGAGGGTGTTGTCTCATTGGAAGGTGATGTAGTTTGACTGTTGCCCGGCGAACTGCTGCTTCCCGTGGACATGGTGCGATAGAAAAGGTTCGATCGGTTATTGTCCGGGGCCATGGTATCACCACCATTCGTAGGCGATGTGGTAGCTGAGTTTGAAGGAGAATTGTTATTGGTCGTTTGTATTTTAACATAATTGGACAGCTGGCGCTTCATGGCACCCGCCAAGGTATTGAACCAGCCTGTATGAGGGTTTGGTTATAGGGTTTGCAAGCGCACATACATACATACACAGAAACGCATAGAGGAGCAAGATGAAATGCAATTGTGGCAATCGCAAGTCAAAGGTGCAAGTTTTTTTTGTTTTTTTATTTTTTATTTAACGTTTAAAGGCAGTATCAAACATTCAATCAAGAGCGAGCAGTGAGCAGTGAGGCAGTGCAATACAAATAGTGGAGTAGTAAAATGTGTAAACCATGTTATGAGATTTTTGTGTTTTTTGTTTTTTTCATTTTTATTTGAAATTTGGTGAAGAAAGAAAGAAAGAAAAATCAGAGTGAGAAAAATAAAAGGTAAGTGAGATGGTGAGTAATTCATAAAATTTGATGAAAGCATATAATCGATAATATACATATATGTAGGGTTTGAAATATGTAACAAAGCATGTGATGGGGAAAATGAGAATAAGTTATAAGAGTCATTGCACTTGTTGCAGAAAAGGAATAATATAACTGGTATATCAACTTTCTTCCTTCCATCTTAGCCCATTTCTGAAGAGAAATCTTCTAAGAACTATTCGTGAGAGTAAAATATCTCCAATATTGACTAAATGACCACATTTTAATTGAAGCTTAATAGAAAGCCAAATTCTTGCCTAATCCGGATTGAAATTTTTCCTCATCACCCCAAGATCCTTTCGTGAGCGACGACCCTTCTCTACTATCAAGGGGTTTATGTCTGGCGTCGACTTTTGTTCAGCTTTTCACAATTTGTGAATTATTATGGGCCAAAACAGGCTAACCACTCACCTATGGTTGTAAATATTTCTCGCCGGCGGACTATATCTCATCAACATAAACATATGTTTATGTTGTTACACAGCACTCCGGAGCGAGAACCGGACGTAGTCAAATGGACAGGCAGTGGCTTACCGGCGCTGGTATCTATGTATGACACTCTGGGTAGTACACTGGCTAATATACTTCGTAAAGCGTGACTCTGCATGACTCTATTTTGGTTTTATGTGCCCGTCCGACGGAACGCGCATGAATGGCTAGTCAAAAGATCATTGGCTCAGGTGTCTACTGGACTTGGACACTTATCTGGCTGGTATAGGTTTGGGGTTGTGATTTACTCGTGACGCGACGAGGACACTGCGTAACGAACTAGCGGATGGATATATAGTATAGATGGTGATGTAACCATGATACTTCGCAAACGTAACATTCACGCGATTGTATGGATAAGAAGCGCGGTCCATGCCTACTAGTGGTGAAGATAGGACTACTTGCTGGTGAAGGGCACGCAGGACGCGAACGGTCGGAGAAAATATGCCGCCACTGAGGGACACTCTGAAGGCCACCGTAGCGCAGAGGTTAGCATGTCCCCCTATAACGCTGAAAACATGGAATCCTAACCTTGCGAGAGCATCAGAAAAATATTTCAGTGGTGGTTATTACCTCCTAATGCTGGCGAAGGTATTTCCCCATTTCAAAAAAATTAAATGGCACCCATGTAAAAACTTCTCCCTAAAGAGGTGTCGCACTGCCGCAGGCCGTTCGGACTCGGCTATAAAAAGGAGGCCCTCATCATTGAGCTTAAACTTGAATCGAACGGCACCCATTTGGAGTGTGAGAAGTTTGCCCTTGGTTCTTAATGGAATTTTTCATGGACAAATTTGGATTACAATGTGACACTCAGTATATCTGAGGGACACCAAGCTGTATTATGAATACGGATTATCAGGTATGCAAGGGCGCAACTTGTCGGGTTGAGCTCTTGGCGTAGATGACTGTTATATACATGCGGAAGGGTGGATAAGATATGTAGAAAATGTTTCATAGGCTCCTTGGACTGAGGATCATAGGGCAGCACTTTGGTTACCATAGATTTGGAGACATGTTTCACTCCCGACTTAACATTAGTGGTTAGTATGTCTGAGGGACGTTGGCCGGAATATTGTAGAGCTGAAAACTGTCGATAATCGCAATATTCGATAATTCTAATAATAAATATCGATAGTATCGATCCTATTGGTAATTTCACATCACCTACACATCAAAAGAAAATGAGAAGTAAAAATCAGAAGGTCGATTTATATGGAGAAGCAATATCAATGCACAGACCGAATAAAACCAAGTTTAATAAAGTCAATTGGAAGTCATGAGAGAAATCATTGAAAAAAATTTTAGCGCAATAGGATGAAAAATGCGAACTCTATAGGATACATTCAGTGTCGGATAGCTTTTTATACCCTCCACCGGAGGAGTCCTTCGACGGCAAGGGCTGCCACCCGCAGTGCACAACACTTTGCTACAACAACAACTTTGATAATAGTGGTCCTCCCATGACTGTTTGTTCAGACATTCTGGCGAACGCTGTCCTTGTTTTCTAGGGCCCCATTTACCTTTGCCCTCACTTTGCTACAAGTGTCACTTGACTTTCAATGTAATCAAGTAACCTCACTCCGTATTGTCCATTTTATACCAAAGCAGACTAGATCCATAATAGCATTAGACTGGTTTCCTAGACCGCGATTTCTATATATTATAGTATGCTGAGTTCGGCCGGGCCGAATCTTGGGAACCCCCACCATGGATTCTGCTAAAATATGGGGGCACATCTGGTTATAGACCGAATTGGACCGTACTTGGCGCAGTTGTTGAGAGTCATAACAGAACACTATATGCAAAATTTCAGCCAAATCGAATAAAAATCGCGGCTTGTAAGGGCTGAAGAAGTCAGATCGGGAGATCGGTTTATATGGGAGCTCCATCATGTTCTTGACCGATTTCACACAGTTGTTTAGAGTCATAACAGAACACTATGTGTAAAAAATCAGATGAAAACTGAGGCTTGTAAGGGCTCAAGAAGTCAAATTGGGATATCGGTTTATATGTGATCTATATCAGGTTCTTGACCTAATTGGACGTATTTGGCACAGTTGTTGGAAGTCATAACAGAACGTTATGCACAAAATTTTAACCAAATCGGATGAATATTGAGGCCTTCAGGGAATCAAGCAGTCAAATCGAGAGATCGGTTTATATGGGAGTTATATTAGGTTGAATACCGATTTGGACCGTACTTTGCTAAGTTGTTTGAATTCATAAGAGAACTCTATGAGCAAAATGTCAGCCAAATCGGATGAAAATTGCGGCCTCCAGGGGCTCAAGAAGTAAAATCGGGAGATCGGTTTATATGGGAGCTATATTAGGTTCTTGCCCGATTTGGACCGTACTCAGCACAATTGCTGGAAGTCACAACGGAATATTACATGCAAAATGTCAGCTAAATCGGAAAAAAATTGGGGTTTGCAGGGCCTCAAGAAGTCAAATCAGGAGATCGGTTTATATGGGAGCTATATCCAAATGTGAACCGATAGGGCCCATTTACAATCCCCAACGACCTACATCCCATGGCAGCCGGTTGTACATACCGGATTGACCCGATGTATTCCCTCATTGGCAAGGGCTGCCGCCTCAGTGTATAACACACTACTACAACGACGACGACCTACATCAATATAAAGTATATGTGCAAAATTTAAAGCGGCTAGCTCTTCGCGTTTGCCCGCTATCGTGATTTCGCCAGACGGACGGACATGGCTAGTTCGACTCAAAATGCCGAGACGATCAAGAATATATATACTCCATGGGGTCCTAGATTAATATTTCGAGGTGTTACAAACAGAATGGCTAGATTAGTATACCCCCATCCTATGGTGGTGGGTATAAAAAGGTATGTCTTCTGGCTCTTAAGAGTATTTTCCTATTACACAGCAAAAACATATTTGTATTTGTAATAGAAACAGATAAGCCTACAATCTGCAGACCGATTGTATGAATTATTTCAAAACCAAATTAAATTTAACGCAAAATGTGAGTATTTTTTATTTAAGAATAACTTGGACATTGTCTTCCCACACAGAAAAGCATGCCCTGGCTTTTGATAATATTTCACTGGACACCTTTTTTATACGGACGGATTCAAGGTTGGCTAACGAATCGGCGTAGAAGTTATGGGAATTTGGGAGTCATACGGTTGTAGGGTTTTCAGGCGGCACTATTTTTCTTTGCAGGACGATTTTTTAGCATAAAAGGCTCCTCGATGTGAGTGCCGGAGTCTTATGTGGACAGACTGGAGGCGCTAAAGTTAGAGCCATCTGAAATCTAAACTTATCAGTGAGTGCAAAGAATATCTCCAAACCATGACAAGCTCTGTAAGGCCTTGCTGGCCTTGCCAGGCCTTCATAGGGTGATGGGAAAAGAGGTTGCCTATGAGTTGGCTAAGCAGAGATTACTGGTGGGCTAAGTACAAATGTACCTCGAAACCATTAACCATTAAAATATCTGCATTTTCTTCAGTCTTCTTGTTGATTTTGTGGGCGCTTGAAATGATTAAAATGATTAGTAGACTATCCTGGCCTATCACCACCTCCTTTATGTATTGAAACGCTTCTACCCCGCCTTTTCTATATACGACTCTAAGTTGCAAACTCTATTTTATCACTCTTTTCTGGATAGGACAAGAAAAATTTACTCAGTGTCTCAGGCCCTCTGCTAGCAATCGTCCTCTGTTATTAAATATAACCCAAACCGTGGCCTGTTTCATGTCACAAGTGCAATATGGTGTAATGGAAAATTTATCATCATATCAAAAATGTCAACTAAAACATAAGGTCTTTTTAAATTTAAAGAAATTTTTACAACTTATTTGGCCAAATATTTTCTAATAAAAAACTATTTGAATTCTCATAATAATGGTAAATATATGAGATGTGATTGTGAAGCGACATCTTAAGACAATTGCATATAAGCCAAGCAATAATTGATAATAGTAACTTATTACACTTACCACTTTCAGGCTTAAAATGATTTTCTTTACTTGCTGCATTATTCGCATTTGCCATTGATGAGGCGGTAGCCGTTGAAGTCATTCCTTGCTGCTGTACATGTCTTTGATTGTACAGCTTGCTAAGTTTTGTAACCGTTGGACTGGTTATTTCTGTCCTTTGGATATTGACTCCTACTGTGCCGACACCACCACCACTAGAATCCGAAAAATTCTCGGGCGGTGAGGTGGGTGGTGATCTTGAATTACGCATTACATTTGCATATGGAGTATTTGTCAAATATTGTTGAGGCAGTGGTTGATATTGCAAATGTCCCAAAGTTGCTGCTGTCGATGATGCCGACGCCGCTGCAGAAGGGGGTGATGTTGTGGTGGTGCCAAAACCCAGGGTAGCTTTTGTATGAGAGGGTGAGGTTGGTGATGAAGATAATTTGTTGTCATAATTTGCCATTAAAGGTAAACTTCTTGGTCCATAGTGATGTTGTTGAGGTTGTTGCGACGACGACGACGACAATGGTGACAACTCTACTCCTATTTGTGAACATTGCGATGATTGTGTAGACGATTGACTAGATGTGGAATATGATGACAGGTTACTCGATGAGGCAATTGGTATATGTGAGCCATGGTGATGATGCGGTGGTTGATGTTGTTGTGGGGAGGATGCAGCCTGATAGTAGCTGCTATGAAATGGATTTGTGCTTTCATTTGAAGGTGAATGCTTTTGATAGTAGGGATGATGACTTTGGTGCTGATAATGCTGGCGTTCCAATTCTTTTTCGCGCAATTGATTTTGTTGATGATAGAAACGTTGAAGGACTATAAAAAGAGTTTTTAAAAAATAAAAATTGATTATAAAATAAAAATAAAAATAAAAAAAAATTAAATCAATTTCTTTTTTACTTCAATTGTTGCGTTTTATTTTGTGACAATCACGATTAATCGGTTGCACTGAAATTCTATCCACAACATCTAACTTGCACTGGATAGCACTAAAATAAAGCACACCAGTTATACAGCTGCACTAAATCTTACCTAAAGGACTATGATTACCCGGAACACGTTGTGGTTGCGACTCATTCTTTGTCAATGGTGATATAGCAGATTTGTCTTGCATTTGCTCTGGTTGAGACATTTGCCTTTCAAAGACAATATCCTTTGTGACATTGTTGCTGCTGCAGCTATTATCAGCAGATGATTTCTTGGCTGCCGTCATATTGTATTTAGAATCACCGCCCATTTGAAATCTTTTTCGCTGCAAGGCCGGTGAGTCTGCTAATGTTGGATTCATTGATGATTTCGACCCTGAATCGGGACTATCAAACGCAGGATATGTAACATCCTGACTGCAAGGCATACGAAAAAGTGGATCTATTTGATTGGGTTGAACATTGTTGGGGGCATTTTTCTTTTGACTAAATGGTGATGTTGTAAGATTACGTAAAATTGATTGACCTGTAACACAAAAAAAAAACAAAAATCAAAAACAAATTGTCTATGATTAGTAAGATATAGCCAACTGGAAAGGAAAAAGAAGCTAAAAGCTATATTTCAAAATATGATGAGGTTCTTGACCGGAACTTCAACTTTTGTCGATAAAACTCTTCACAGCGGCACAGTCAATATAATATTCCCTACCTATAGAAGTTAACACCGACTCCTTTTTAGGACTTTCATCGCCTCCTCCACTTGATGTATTATAACGATTGTACGATGATGAACCGTTGAATTTCTTTGGCATAAATGGTGATTTTCGGCATAATTTATGCATCTCACTTACTAATTTCGTGTCTTGGTCCTTGGCTATGTTATAGGAAGTTACACTAGGCGGCGATAGAGGACTCGAACTGGTGGCACTACTACTGCCCGAGCCGCTTGGCATTCTCTCCAAACCAATGCTCCCACCACCCCTTCCATTGCTGCTACCACTTGCTGCTGTCGATGATGCTGCATCGTTATGAGTGGCGGCCGTTATTTTTGATCCCTGATAATAGTTCATTGTTGTTGTATTACTGCTATTGTTATATTGAGGTAGTTGTGATGGCTGCTGTTGGTGTTGCTTATGGAAACTATTGCTACGGTGTGGTGCATTGCCCATACCATAATAGCTTGGTATTTGTGATTGTGATGTCGATGCTGATGCTGCTTGTAATGAGGATTTTGTTGCATTTATTGTCATTGTATTGGTTGTACCTCCCGTGGTTGCTCCGGTAAATGGATTGGTATTTGCTGATGCTGATGTAAATGTGGGAGCTGTTAATATTGGTGCATCATAGGATAATGTATTTAAGGGATTCTTATAATGTTTTGTTGCATCATAGGTAGCCGGAGTCATTGAAGTCGGTATCTGTGTCCTGCAAATGCAAAATAAATGAAAAATATGTTATGCTAATGGAAAAATCGCTGTTTTGAAGTTATTTACAGACAAGCAGCAAGTGATTTTCTCATAGCTATGACAATGATGTTGAGCTCTCTAACAGTGGCTTAAAACATACATATGGTATACAATCCTGGGCCCCCGATATAAAACGATAAGCCCAAAATAGGGCTCCTTTTGCCCACATTGGGTGTGGAAAACGAAACTGATATCCACTTTTGGAGCCAAGGTTTTGGGAGGCAGCCCCACTGCCAAACAGAACATATTTACCGACCAAGTCAATATGAAGCTCAAATGTAAAACATTTGGGCGTAGAACACAAATTTGATATCCAATTTAGGGACCAAATGCCTTGGGACCACCCGCCACCCACCAACAGAACTTAATTACGAACTTTTGCAACATGGAGCTCAAATGCAAGTTATTTGAGAGTACAGCGTGAATCGGATATTTATTTTCAGTGCCTGAATGACCGTCCCAAACTCCCTACAATACATGTTTTCCGGCAAGGCAACATAGAATACGAATTTGATATCCATTTTTGGGGCAAAGTGTCAGTGAGCCGCCCCCAAAACAACCCCCAGGACATATTGTCGGACCATAACAATATAGGACTCAAATGAAAGTTATTTGAGATAAGAACACCGATTTGATATTTAGTTTCTGGCCAAATATCTTAGTGGGTGACAGCTCTTAAAAAGTAGAATAAAAATTGTAAAAGATGACGTTGCGGAGCGGGCCCCTTCAGCTAGTTCAACATAAATTACAATTGAGCTCTTGCAGAAACTGAAGCAAGGACGAACAGATCAACCATTGGGGACCCCTCGGATAGTTCCACATAAAACTCAACTGAGTCCATGCCGAAACTGAAGGCAAGAACGAACAGATCAATCGGTTCTATAAACCCGTCAGCAATTCGAGGACCCTTCAGCTAGCTCAACATCAATATCAACTGAGCCCACGCTCAAACTGAAGGCAAGAACGAAGAGATCATCGTTCCCCCGGCGATCGGTTCTAGAAACCTGTCAGCCATTTGCGGCGCCTATAGTAGTAGTCCAGGTAAACGTTAGAGTTTTGTATCTGCAGAGAGCCCAGGCACGGAAAGAGATTTTAACCCATAATCCTTTGCCTCATGCCCGGAATTGCCAGCCAAACAACAAAAGATGCTCAACCGTCTCCAACTCAACCCCATCATGTTGTTGTAGCAGTGTGTTGTACACTGAGGCGGCAGCCCTTGCCGATGAAAGATCTCATCGGATCAATACGGTACGTACAACCGGCTTCCTTATCACCATCAATTCCTGCGGAAGTTCGCTTCTACTTGTGTGCAAGGTTAAAGATCTGAGATTGCAACAACCAGTCAGGTCTCCTATCAGGACTTGCTTTCCCAGCCCCAGGAAAACTGCCTTTTTGTTCCGTAAAAAAAACACGGTCACAGGACCTTGCATACTCTACACCCTACAGCACCACGAGAAGCGTCCCTTTTGCGAGATCCTCGGAGAATGCGCCTATCCTATCAAGGAGCTCGCACTGTGTAGGGTTCACTGATTGTGTTGTATGAGCAGCACTCGCCCTGTCCAACTTGCTGGCTCATTTGCACTTGACGGCTCCAGCAAAGCTTGATAACCTTCCTCTTGGTTCAAGGATGCCCCACGATGACGGGTAAAATGTTAGGATTATGAGTGAACACCTCTTGTCTTCACTGAGATCACTAAAGTCTTTCGACCCCCGAGTCATTCTGGACTTCTGCAAGGGCCAGGGATGTCTGACGTTGTGACCCTCTAGCTGGTGAGACTTCTTTCGGTCTCTATGCCGGCTTTTTAGTTTTTCTTTATTATTTTCTAATGGCTTTCGTGTCTCCCTTCTCCATTTCATTTCTTTCTAGGTTGAACACCTCATCACAATGGGCCAGAGGTCTCCTAATGAAGCCGTTGGCAAATGCGGTTACCAGGCGAGTTTACTTCAACCATATCTACCACCGTTATAAACACCACCGCTGTAACCTGTACCATGTCATCGTCGTAAAATTCCAGTGCACCGTCCCCAACCCTAACCCCCAAACCCTATCTATCGAGTTGCGACAGGAGTAGAGCTCATTCAGTCACCCCTCGTCTTTCTTTTTCCAGTTTAGAACCGTTGTTTGTTCATCATTGTCATTGCTTACAGAATACATTTTCTTTAACATTATAGTGATGTTTTTTTTATATTATTTTCTTGTATGGTAATATAATTTGGAATTTTCGAAAAATGTTAACATACTTATAAATACAATGAAAATATGATTAAAAAGAAAGAAAAAAATGAAACCACCGCATGCAAATACAATTAGTAATGGAGTAAACAAGGAAATATCAAAACCATTAATGAAATGCAATTAATTCAACAAATCCAAATAATACGTATATAACATATAACAAATACACATTTTATATATAAAACAAAGATGGGAATGGAAAAGAATTAATTTACAAAAATATTTCAATTTATCTGAAATAGCCATATACGAGCATGTAATATACAAAAAACAGCCCTTAAATTTAAAGTCTAAAGATATACAATTTAACAAAATTAAAAAAAAATATGAAAACTAAATGTTTATAACAAAATAGTTTGCAAAAAAACAAATTTTTCTATAGAAACTATTTTATTTTTTAACTAAACTGTCGATAAAATTTATAAAGAAAAAAATTTTTCACAATTTTACAAAGAAATATTTTTTTTTAAAGGAAATTTTTTTATTGACAAAATTTTGAAAACAAAAAAATTTATAAAAAAAAATTTATAGAAAAAAAATATAAAAAAAAATTTTGACAAAATTTTCCATAGAAATAAAATTTTGACAAAATTTTCTATAGAAATAAAATTTTGACAAAATTTTCTATAGAAATAAAATTTTGACAAAATTTTCTACAGAAATAAAATTTTGACAAAATTTTCTATAGAAATAAAATTTTGACAAAATTTTCTATGGAAATAAAATTTTGACAAAATTTTCTATAGAAATAAAATTTTGACAAAATTTTCTATAGAATTAAAGTTTTGACAAAATTTTCTATAGAAATAAAATTTTGACAAAATTTTCTATAGAAATAAAATTTTGACAAAATTTTCTATAGAAATAAAATTTTGACAAAATTTTCTATAGAAATAAAATTTTGACAAAATTTTCTATAGAAATAAAATTTTGACAAAATTTTCTATAGAAATAAAATTTTGACAAAATTTTCTATAGAAATAAAATTTTGACAAAATTTTCTATAGAAATAAAATTTTGACAAAATTTTCTATAGAAATAAAATTTTGACAAAATTTTCTATAGAAATAAAATTTTGACAAAATTTTCTATAGAAATAAAATTTTGACAAAATTTTCTATAGAAATAAAATTTTGACAAAATTTTCTATAGAAATAAAATTTTGACAAAATTTTCTATAGAAATAAAATTTTGACAAAATTTTCTATAGAAATAAAATTTTGACAAAATTTTCTATAGAAATAAAATTTTGACAAAATTTTCTATAGAAATAAAATTTTGACAAAATTTTCTATAGAAATAAAATTTTGACAAAATTTTCTATAGAAATAAAATTTTGACAAAATTTTCTATAGAAATAAAATTTTGACAAAATTTTCTATAGAAATAAAATTTTGACAAAATTTTCTATAGAAATAAAATTTTGACAAAATTTTCTATAGAAATAAAATTTTGACAAAATTTTCTATAGAAATAAAATTTTGACAAAATTTTCTATAGAAATAAAATTTTGACAAAATTTTCTATAGAAATAAAATTTTGACAAAATTTTCTATAGAAATAAAATTTTGACAAAATTTTCTATAGAAATAAAATTTTGACAAAATTTTCTATAGAAATAAAATTTTGACAAAATTTTCTATAGAAATAAAATTTTGACAAAATTTTCTATAGAAATAAAATTTTGACAAAATTTTCTATAGAAATAAAATTTTGACAAAATTTTCTATAGAAATAAAATTTTGACAAAATTTTCTATAGAAATAAAATTTTGACAAAATTTTCTATAGAAATAAAATTTTGACAAAATTTTCTATAGAAATAAAATTTTGACAAAATTTTCTATAGAAATAAAATTTTGACAAAATTTTCTATAGAAATAAAATTTTGACAAAATTTTCTATAGAAATAAAATTTTGACAAAATTTTCTATAGAAATAAAATTTTGACAAAATTTTCTATAGAAATAAAATTTTGACAAAATTTTCTATAGAAATAAAATTTTGACAAAATTTTCTATAGAAATAAAATTTTGACAAAATTTTCTATAGAAATAAAATTTTGACAAAATTTTCTATAGAAATAAAATTTTGACAAAATTTTCTATAGAAATAAAATTTTGACAAAATTTTCTATAGAAATAAAATTTTGACAAAATTTTCTATAGAAATAAAATTTTGACAAAATTTTCTATAGAAATAAAATTTTGACAAAATTTTCTATAGAAATAAAATTTTGACAAAATTTTCTATAGAAATAAAATTTTGGCAAAATTTTCTATAGAAATAAAATTTTGGCAAAATTTTCTATAGAAATAAAATTTTGACAAAATTTTCTATGGAAATAAAATTTTGACAAAATTTTTTATAGAAATAAAATTTTGACAAAATTTTCTATAGAAATAAAATTTTGATAAAATTTTCTATGGAAATAAAATTTTCCATAGAAATACATTTTTGAAAAAATTTTCTATAAAATAAAATTTTGACAAAATTTTCTATGGAAATAAAAACCAAAGACGAAACGCGCCCCATAGTGGTTGGTGTGTGTTGCTACCTTTGGCTTTCCTTTTCCATTTGCATCTCCGATCATTAAGCTCGTCTCGAAAGAGAATAAAACGAAAACTGAAAAGTTTGATGATCTCGCCCTAACAGGCAAAAAACTTGAAAAATTAAAAATTCGGCAGAGCCCGGCCAGAATTCGAACCTAGGCACACGGAGCAACAGCGAGAGCCATTGCGTTATCTTAAGCGTTCGAAGCCATCAATACAACTTCCAACAGATGAACAAATTCATGTGTGGTACGAAAGAAGTGTAATTTACCACAGACAGAATGTCTGCCATTACACAAAAATAAATCCATTGGAAAAAGTACAGCTAATAAGCAGGGTTGTCGAGCTTGGTTAATGTGGTAATTGTATCATAGATGCGTTTTCGCAATTAATATGATTCAAGTACAACATACCAACGCACGACCCTTGAAGCCATCACACCTCATATGGTTGAAAAGTCTTCTAACCAAAGACGAAACGCGTCCCATAGTGGTTGGTGTGTGTTGCTATCTTTGGCTTTCCTTTTCCATTTGCATCTCCGATCATTGGGCTTGTCTCGAAAGAGAAAACCAACAAAAATTGAAATAAAATTTTGACAAAATTTACTTCGGAAAAAAAAATTTGTAATTTGTATATTTTGTAAATTTTCTTTAGATAAAAAAAATTAGAAATAAATTTTAAAATATTATTCTCATTTTCATTTTTAAACTTTAGTTTTCTTGATTTCAATCTGCATTTTACTAGTTTTTCCATTACCATCTTTCTCTGAGGAGTTTACTTCAATAAAACAAAAACAAATAAAATATTCAAAGATAATACTTACGAGGGTGGTTGGTAGGACAAAGTAGTATAATGTAAAAATGTTTTACATTTTGTTTGTATTAATTTCAACAAATACGTGTATTGTATTTTCTGATTTAGTTTGAATATATCTTTTTTTAATGTTTCGATTGTGTTTTTTGTTTGTTTCGAATTTTTGATAATTTTGTTTTTTTTTTCTTTACACTTTTGTATTGGGGGAATTTTGTTTTTTAAGGATTAAAATTTAAGTTACCTACAAATAAAAAGATTAATAAAAAAATAAAAAAAAACAAACAAAATAATAAGTATAAAAAAACAACATAACCGATCAAAAAGTCAAAGGAAATGTGATATTAATTTGTTATTAGAGAGGCAAAATAGCAGCGACAAGATAATTTCAAAGTTTTTATTTTTTACATAATTAGTTTTCATCAAAATATAGAGAGAGACAAAAAGTGTTGGTAAAAAAAAACCATTTTTTTAATATAATGAAATCAAAGGAAAGCAAGCAATAGTAGTTGTTTTTGTTAAAATTTAAACAAAAAAAACTTGTTCAAAAGTGACTTTTATTTAAGAATAAATAAAAAATACTTGCCTACGATGAGTTTTTATACCAGTCGAATCAACAACGGATTTAAACCATTGCGGTATATCAACTTCTGCTACTTCATAGTATTTGATAAAAGGCTGTTCCAGCAGTAAAGGATATTTGGGGCGCAAAACATGATCCTTTGTTAAGCTGTAACGAAAAAGTGTCAAACAAGCTGATTAATATTTTTGGTCAAATAATCGATTATTTACAAAGGACACTATGCAGTCAGTAGCAAACAAGAAAGATAAGAGAAATGTCTACTCGTATGAAGACGGATAGACGGTAATGTGAGAAAACCGTGATAGCGGAAATAAATTCCAAAAATGTTCTCAAAGAATGAAACATCGAACTGATAGTTTTAGTACAGGCATATCCTCATTGAAATTGCAGTAAGCAATATAGGGAATAATACATCGACAGGTTTGCAAACTTTTCTTGGAGAGACAAGAAGCTTAGTACAGTAAGCCCAACAGACGTTTGGACAGAAAACATACATACATAAGAAATTATACAAACTGGTAGTGTCATCTGAAGAGAAAAAGTGTTCTTCCCAAAGCACAAATGATATTTTCGAGCTTTTTATATCAGAGATTAATAGGCAACGTCCAAAGCTGCAAATACACTCGAGTAGAGGTGTGCACGTGAATCGTGAGTTTTCGAGTGAAAAGAATGTAGAAACAAGTAAGAACGCATTAAGTTCGACAGGCCCAACTTTATACCAACCATCTTGGATATACATATTAACTTCATTACGTCAAGCCCGGTAAAAGATACACCATTTATGAAACCTTAGCAGCTATATCGAAATATGGTTCGATCTGAACTAAACTCGCCAGGGACGTCGAGACTTCTTACACATTACACTATTCTAAATCATATTCACGAGTGATAAGTCTATATAGCAGCTATATCCAAATATAGTCCGAACTTGAGTTGGGATGCAACTCAACAAAATTCAGTGTCCTAGACCATTAAACGGGTGATTAATCTATATGGCTGATATACCCAAAAAAATCAATTCCGATCTACACAACTTTCGAAATGTGAAGGGGTTTAGTACAAATTTTATGACCGATCTGGAGATCGGTATATATGGCAGCATACCCAACTATAGACCGATCCGAACAATATCAGACACGGACGTCGAGGAGCCCAACACAACTAATGATGCCAGCGAAATCGGATAATAAAACATTACGGTTTTCTACAAAAAAGCAAAAAAGGTTGCTTGGAAAAACTTTAACCAGCTTAGGAGCATAGAATAGAAAACGACCAGCATTCAGGTACAAAGGCTTAAAACTTAGAATGGCATTCAGCGCCTCTCTCCTGGCACCATTGCCTGCTCAAGAGACCAGCACCGCGGCGGTACTCTGTACCTACTCAATCATACCGGGGTGGACACAGTTGTTCAGAGCTCGTGCCATCCGTAGTTGAACATCGGCCAAACAACTGCCGTAAACATCCATTGTACCTTCCGTGGCCAAAGCCCCCAATTCCTTCCTATCGAGTTGTGACAAGAGTAGAGTGCATACAGTTCCCTCGACATACTTTCTTCAGCAAACCTACGCATAGTACGGTCAGCTGGCCAAAAACTTAGTATTTCTCAAATATCAGATGAAGACAAACCATGAATGTTTTCATAGAATACCGCCTGATAACCCAAAATACGACGATGGTCAGAATTGGCAAAGGAGTTGCATAGCCTATACAGAAAATAAAAATAACCAAAAAAATATCGCGATTGAAATTTTGGTAATTTTCAATTAAAAAATTGATTCAATAATTTTTTTAGTTGAAAGAAAAATTGGGTTCTTTTTGACCAACTACACCTGCTGACCATTACATGTAACTAAAGTATAACTGAAAGATGGGGCCCACGTTTACTAACTACATCTGGCATCCAAACAGCGCAATTTATACACTCTATCTTTAAATACTGCCTCCAATACCAAAGCCCCCTTTGGACACGGTCTAGTAGCTCCAAAGATGATTTTGAAATCCTTGCCATATACGCATGAAAGCCCTATTACATTTTCGTCCTTTTCAACCATATTAGGTATGATGGCTTCAAGGGCCGTGTGTTGGTATGTTGTTTTTGAATCGTATTAATAGCGAAAACGCATCTATGATACAACTACCACATTAACCATACTCGACAACCCTGTCCATTAGCTGTACTTTTTCCAATGCATTTATTTTTGTGTAATTACAGACATTCTATCTGTGTATGACCAAAGAGAAGGCTCCCTTAGTCTCACGACAGTGGTTGCTGCAATTTGTCTAACCGCAATGTTCAGAGGCATTAGAAGTAGCATTAAATTCAGTGCATCAGATGGCGTCGTCCTCAGTGCGGCTGTCATGACCAAACAAGCCATCCTTTGGATCCGGTTGAGTATTGAACAGTAGGTGGACTTTTGAAGCGCCGCTCACCAGACCACAACACCATATAGCATTATAGATCCAACAACTACAGTATATACCCAATTCATGACGTGCGGTCTAAACTTTCAACTTGTGCCAAAGGGGTAGCAAAGCGGACCAGGGGTATGCTTATAAAGTATAAGATTTTTTTTTTTGTAAAAACGTAGTGGCTTTGGAAATTAAATATACAGAAAATGTTTCTTTTTTTCGTAAGAACATAGTGGCTTGGGAAATAAAATGACATGTTTTTTAATTTTCTCCAATTTTGTTTTTTTTCCAATACCTAAAAAATTTCTGCGTTAATATAAATGCTTAAAATAATGGAATATACGAAATTTCATTAAAAAAGAACAAGGAAATCGAGGACCAGGCGTTAATGGGTTAAAAATCTCAGAGAAAAACGCAAGTTTTTTCATTATTTTGACCAGTTTTATTGTTATTGTAGTATTTGAACTTTCTTATAGGCAACAGAAGAACAAATGTGGGCTGCCGATGGAATTATGCGAAATGTGGGCCTATCAAAAATCCCCAAAATTACTAACGAAATTGCTGATGAATTAGAGCTGGTTCCCTGCCTAATGATAAGAATGCCAAATGTCATGTTTACTGCATTTTGGAAATGATGCAAACGGTAGGAAGACAACTCAGGAAAGTTGAGATGATTTTAATGTTCTTTTGTTTCATTCCTTTTCACCACAGAAGAAGTAGGGTACATTCTTGTATGAAGCTTCTTTGAAGCAAGTCGATGTCCTCATTCACGATGACTATAAAGATGAACACAAAGCTGGATTGACAGCATGCAAGGATGCATCCGTTGGGGTTAAGAACAATTGCGAAGCGGCGGGATTCGATTTCAATTAAAAAATTGATTCAATAATTTTTTTAGTTGAAAGAAAAATTGGGTTCTTTTTGACCAACTACACCTGCTGACCATTAAATGTAACTAAAGTATAACTGAAAGATGGGGCCCACGTTTACTAACTACATCTGGCATCCAAACAGCGCAATTTATACACTCTATCTTTAAATACTGTCTCCAATACCAAAGCCCCCCCCCCCCCCCTGGATAACACAGTATCCGTAGCCGCCACATGACCAAAGAGAAGGCTCCCTTAGTCTCACGACAGTGGTTGCTGCAATTTGTCTAACCGCAATGTTCAGAGGCATTAGAAGTAGCATTAAATTCAGTGCATCAGATGGCGTCGTCCTCAGTGCGGCTGTGATGACCAAACAAGCCATCGTTTGGATCCGGTTGAGTATTGAACAGTAGGTGGACTTTTGAAGCGCCGCTCACCAGACCACAACACCATATAGCATTATAGATCCAACAACTACAGTATATATCCAATTCATGACGTGCGGTCTAAACTTTCAACTTGTGCCAAAGGGGTAGCAAAGCGGACCAGGGGTATGCTAATAAAATATAAGATTTTTTTTTTTTTTGTAAAAACGTAGTGGCTTTGGAAATTAAATATACAGAAAATGTTTCTTTTTTTCGTAAGAACATAGTGGCTTGGGAAATAAAATGACATGTTTTTTAATTTTCTCCAATTTTGTTTTTTTTCAATACCTAAAAAATTTCTGCGTCAATATAAATGCTTAAAATAATGGAATATACAAAATTTCAATAAAAAAGAACAAGGAAATCGAGGGCCAGGCGTTGAGGGGTTAAAAACTCAGAGAAAAACGCAAGTTTTTTCATTATTTTGACCAGTTTTATTGTTATTGTAGTATTTGAACTTTCTTATACAGCGGTCAAAAAAAGTATTCATCATTCAATGTTTTTTTTTTAATAAGTCTACAAAAGACAATTGGAATAAAAACATATTAAACTAATGATGCAGTAGTGCTTGTGTGATATATATGTACACAATTTCATTGTTTTTAAAGAAAAAAATAGTATTTATTGGAACAAAAAGGGCCATTTTACAGCTGAACACAAAAAATTAAACAAAAAAAGTATTCATCATTGCAAAAAAACAAAAAAATAAATAACATAATTTAAAAAAATTAATACTTTGTTATTCGACCACCGCGTCTTATAACTTCTTTTAAACGGTTTGACATCGATTGGACTAATTTAGCGGTTATATTTTGGTCTATATTAGTCCATTCCTCCATTATCACCCGTTGCATTTGACTCTTGCTCGAAAAATTGCGCGTTCTCAATTTGCGTTCGAGATGTTCCCAAAGATGTTCAATTGGGTTCAAGTCGGGACTTTGAGGAGGAGTTTTAATGACTTTGAGGCAGTTATACAGCATCCACATCTTGGTATTTAAAGCAGAATGTTTGGGGTCATTATCTTGATAATATTGAAAGTTATTACCAAGCCCAAGTTTTACAGCACTATCTTTTAAATTCCTCTTTAAAATGTAAATGTAATACTTATGATCCATTACTCCATTAATAATTTCAAGATTTCCCGCTCCTGAAGCCGCCATACACCCCCAAACCATTAAACCACCTCCACCATGTTTTACAGTAGCAACTGTGTTTCGTTCTTCAAGCTCTGTATTTGGTTTTCTGTACACTATGACCTTTCCATCGCACCCAAAAAGATTAAACTTGCTCTCGTCTGCAAAAATGACTGTTTTCCAAAATGATTCGGGCTGTTTTACATACATTTTTGCGAAGTTTAGCCTTTTCACTCGGTTTATTTTATTTATAAAGGGCTTCTTACGTGCAGTTCTTCCTCTGTAACTATGCCTTTTGAGTGTATTTCGAATTGTTTGTGTAGTAACTTCCTTCCCTAAATATTCCATAGTGTTTTTACGAAGAATGGTCGCATTTGTCTTCGGAGTTTTCTGAACTTGCCGCACTAGCCAACGCACATCTCCAACTGAAAGTGCTTTTGGTCGACCAGATCTTGGTTTATTGTCAACAGTTTTCGTTTCTGTCCACTTTCTGATGATGGATTGTATAGTAGATCGTGGTCTATTTAATATTTCACTGATAGTTTTTTGAGTTAAACCATTCCTGTGGTGTTTTATTATCAAAACTTTTACCTCATCAGAAACCTCGTTTTGCTTACGACCCATTTTGACAAAAACTATATTTTCAATGAAATTAAATATTTGCTGTCAAGGGCAAAGCCTCCTTTACTAAATAAAACAGAAAAGGGGGATTCCCAAATAATATTTGAATTTGACTTTGATGATAGCACATCAATGATGAATACTTTTTTTGTTCTCTTTTTGGTGTTATTATATAAAATTGCATTTTTTGCGCTAATTAAATTTATTTTTTGAATTTATTTTAAAACATATTACGAAAAATAAACTATTGCATAAAACTGCATTATTTGTTTACTTTAAATTTTCTTCAATTACCCAAAATAAGTGAATTTATTATCAATTTTGCTAATGATGAATACTTTTTTTGACCGCTGTAGGCAACAGAAGAACAAATGTGGGTTGCCGATGGAATTATGCGAAATGTGGGCCTATCAAAAATCCTCAAAATTACTAACGAAATTGCTGATGAATTAGAGCTGGTTCCCTGTCTAATGATAAGAATGCCAAATGTCATGTTTACTGCATTTTGAAAATGATGCAAACGGTAAGAAGACAACTCAGGAAAGTTGAGATGATTTGAATGTTCTTTTGTTTCATTCCTTTTCACCACAGAAGAAATAGGGTACATTCTTGTATGAAGCTTCTTTGAAGCAAGTCGATGTCCTCATTCACGATGACTATAAAGATGAACACAAAGCTGGATTGACGGCATGCAAGGATGCATCCGTGGGGGTTAAGAACAATTGCGAAGCTGTGGGATTCGATTCACTTCGGTGGTGCTATGACATTCCCTTAATATAATGATCATGGGTAAAATTTTGGTATTTGAAGGATTTGACTGGATTGATCTTTACATTCAGTAGTCCTAGCAATAGTAGCACAAATATCATCATCGGAACTTCCATGAGAAATTAAGCCGAGAAAAACATTTTGAAACTTGGTGTACCAAATGGAGAAACGCACAAACAGAAAAGTGTCTATATCTACTATATAAGAATATGCACCGCCTCTACAATTTGGGTTTAAGCTATAGATCTATTTAAATATGTTTTTGCTGTTGTAGCCACATATGAACATGTTGAGCTTGAGCATGGTCATACCTGTATATAAAACAGATAGCTTTGGTTGTTGTTGTTGTAGCAGTGTGTTGTGCACCGAGGCGGCATCCCTTGCCTATGAAGCATTCCATCGGGTCAATCCGGTACGTACAACCGGTTGCCATGGGATTGAATAGCTTTGGTAATTAGGATCTGCTTGTTATGGCTGTGGTATACCCTATAAAATATTGACTCAGACTCTGTGCATAACGATACTGTGTCAGTTCGCTTAATCTCATGACAGTTCCAGCATATTACCTTGCTATCTTGTACAGTACCACTGGATTTGACTCAGTATTACGCAACAGATGAATTTTAAAACTCGAACTTCAGAACACAATACCATACAACATTATGGGTCAGATAATTGCAGTATAGAGGCAAACAACTGGCAATAACTCGATGCATAAATTATGAGTTTTTTTAGCTATTTTTATTGCTTTGGATGTGAAATTCCCAATTTTATGCACCAATGTGGACAAACTTACCATTTATTAACAAAGTTATGAAATTCTGCACTGAAGTGAAATTGTTCATCTTCCGGTAAAGTAGGCGGATCGCAAGCTAACACTTTTGTTAAAACTTCAAAGTCGGTATTGCAGCCTTCGTAGGGAGATCGTGCTGTTGCCAATTCCACCAATGTTATGCCCAAAGACCAAACATCGGCACGAATATCATATTTTATTTTCTTAGGATCGATGCGCTCAGGCTATACGAAAAAAATAAAGAACTATAAGTAATTTCAAAAAAACCAATGTAAAAAAAAACTTCATTTACCGCCATATAGGCCGCACATCCCGCAGATCTTGTGGCCGCTTTAGAATCTACCAAACGTCCACTTATACCAAAATCACAGAGTTTTATATTCCCACGTTCGTCTATCAGAATATTAGAAGGTTTGACATCTCGATGTATGACACCATGCTTCTCTTTCAAATAGTTCAAAGCTTTAACAGTCTGTCAAAGAAAAGAAAGAAAAATAAAGGAACTTTGTGATAACATTATAATCAATTTTTTATATAACCAATTTACCGCCACTGTTACTTTGCCTAATATTTTTTCTGGTACTGGTTTCTTTGATAACTTTAGTAGTTTGTCGAAACACATCGACATCAATTCCATGCATATCCATACATCGGCATCGGTAACAAAACAACCAAAACACTGTACTATATATTGGCAGTCATGTGATTTCAGTACCACATCCAAATCCATAAGGATGCGTTTATTTTCTTCGGTATTGCCTGTACGGCGCATTTGTTTAACAGCAATAATTGTGCCGCTAGGTTTGTGTCGCATTTTCACCACATTCCCACTGGTGCCATTGCCCAAATCGCCTAGATGTTCGAGATCTTTTATATCGGATTTGTATTTGTGATTATTTATTGTTAAAATTCCAGTCTGTTTGTGTATTTTCTTTAATTTTCGATCAGTTTCGGATTCAGTAGCTGGGACAGTCGAGTGTGGAAAATCCAATGTCATTTTACTGCGACTTGGTATACTGTCCACTGTAAAAAAGAAATAAGGTTTTAATTAATCATCCAATTGGAAGAAACGGAGAAAATGGCGGGACACACATCTAACATTTGAAGAACCAACGTGACGTCTCTGGTGATGGTTGGGGTAACTACTTGCAAAGCGTCTAATTATGTCTTCGCACGGAAAGCATCTATCATCACATTAGAAATAAGGAGACGAACGTCTTAAAAACACGTACCAGAAGATAAACCGGTCTGTTCGATTCTCCCTCGATCAAATCCGGATTCGCCCACGGAATGCTCAATAAATTGACGTTTTAACAACATGCCGAATCTCTTCGTATGAGTCGCCAAAAGTGATTGAGGGCCTATCATCTTCTTTGCCGAGGGACTTGACAAAAGACCACAAACGGCACTTAGAGACAATTCCCTGATCCTAAGGTCCGCAGGAACGGAGCAACGAATCCATTCGCAGTTTCCCGATAGATATAATTATCACCATAATCGCTCTCATAGCATTGTTCATGTTCATTAAGTTTTTTGCAGCAGTAAGATCCTAAGGTCCGCAGGAACGGAGCAACGAATCCATTCGCAGTTTCCCGATAGATATAATTATCACCATAATCGCTCTCATAGCATTGTTCATGTTCATTAAGTTTTTTGCAGCAGTAAGAATTACATTAAAGAAGTTATGCTATGAAGTGCAGGTCGTCAAAAGCCATGTGACTCAGGAATGGTCAGCAAACTTTGAGGAACGGTAACCTCAAAGTTTGCTGACCATTGAATGTTAGATTACTATTTGGAAACAGGATAGGACTTCGACAGGGTTTGCGAGAATGAGGAAAATGACCCACTGGCCAATCCTGATGGAAAGGAGACACAATGTAATGGTTAAACATTATATCCTTGCCTGAATATTGAGCCACCACCAATGAGAAAATTAAAAAGCTATCCCATAGCAGCCGGTTGTACTACCTGATTGACCCGATGAAGTCGTTCAACAGCAAGGGCAGACGCTTCAGTGCACAACACACTGCTACAATAACAACAAAATCAGTCCCATAACAGCCGGTGTACGCCTTCTGCATCCTCGTCGTAACCACCCCGAACTCACCCGTGCGGCAATATACGCAACAGCAGCATCCCAGTCCCAATATTGCCAAGCAAGTGCCGGGAAGTGTCTTTTTTGCAATTGAATTGGATTTTATGAGTCGGAAGGACATATTGGTCGCAGTGATCCAGGAGACAAAGCTGACCACGTAAGGATTGCTAAAGGAATGGAGGTGGGGGATTCCGGGGACCATTCCGTACAGTATAGACCCATCTCGCCTGCGCCTGTCGCTAGTGACCCCTACATGGAGTGCATGGGGATAGCAGTCAGGTCCGGTGCTGCCGAGATAGAGCTATACACCGTGTATATACCGCCGTTTAGTAGTTGTGAGCCATTTAATGGTCAAGCTTATAAGCCCGACATAAGTGGGCTACTGCCAGGCCATAATCGACTGGCTCTTGGAGACTTCAATGCGCATCACATTTTATGGCATTCTCTTCTGGGTGACGACCATTGAAGCATAGCTTTGGCAGAGCAGATTGAAAGCTCCACCGTGAATGAGGTTGCGGTGAATGAGGCTGCCCCACTAGGATCACGAGGAGGTGTAGCATTTCCATTGCATCCCCTGATCTCTTAAGTGATGTAACCTGTCATTTCTTTGGGATCATACCTTCCCATAATTCTCACCATCGACCGACCACCCGACTTCATAATCTCTGAGCGCCGGACATTTATCAATCAGAAGAAGGCCGTTCAGAGAATACACCAATCGTCGCTTCAGTGAACTGAGGCATCACTAATGAAGCAGCCGATCGCTTTATACTATCCGGTTGAATATCCCAAGTGCGGCCCAATTTCCCAGCGCAGGCAGTGGTATTCGCAGACGAGCGTGATGGGATGTTGCACGGACCCCACTTATCCCAGAATCAGCGAGCTGAATCTGGAAATTAGCAGTGTAGTCAATGAACATAGGCGGAATTTGTGGCTAGAACAAGCCACAGGGTTTGTTCGAATGAGGAAAATGACCCAATGGCCCACCCTGACGGAAAGGAGAAACAATGTAATGGTTAAACATTATATCCTTGTCTGAATTTGGTTCAGTCATTCTGGACTTCTGTAGTGGCTTCCAAATATTGAGCCACCACCGATGGGAAAATTCAAAATGTCGTCTCTCACATATTCCTGTAATTTATTAATATCCCTACAACTCTATGTTTAAACATTTCAATATTTAACTACGTAGAATTGTTAAAATTCTTTACTATAGCTAAGTATGAAAAAAAAAAAAAATACACGCCAATTAGCATCGATCTTTGCCAACTCTTACCACATATCAAAGAGGAACGCACTTTTCCATTCATAACAAAAAAATACGATACACTGCCTATGTACATTGTATTTATGTACGTTCATAAGCATACAAGAAGGCATTCCCCGATCAACTTGCTCCGGAAATGCCAAAATCGCTAAAGCAACAACAACAAAATTCCAATATTTTTTACCCTCCCTGCTCCATTCTGCTCGGTTGAAAACATCAGTCGCATTCGAATGAAAAAATAAAAACAAAACACAAAATACGCATAAAGAAGCATACGTCGGCTTCAACCAAAAGCAGAGCAAATAAACGACAGCAACAATAACAACAACAAAGGAACAAAAAGTTTTTGGGAGACTATATTTTCGCAAAACATGTCTTCTTCTTCATGGCATTAGAGGGTGGCGGTGGTGGTATCATACACACACAATAATTGAAAAGGCAAAGACGGCAACAGAGTCGCATTGCACATAGGCAAGTGCCCAAGGGGCCTTAGAAGAATGGGGAAACAATTGGGTTGTTTTATTTACCAGTCTAGCGGATTCGCTAGCTTTAAGTTGGTATTGTATTCTGCTTTCGAAACAGCCACAGAAATTTTCAATGGTTTCGTGAGCGACATTTTACAGCAATGAAATGTTTTTGTTTCCATACCAAAACATGGTTCATTCCTGCACTTATTGTTTCTCTATTTTATAAAATTTTTCTCAAATAAATAAAGGAAAACGACCCACTGAAACCAATAAAACATACGAAAATGATGCTGGTAATAGTTTTAAGTGTTGCCACTATAGCAGTTTTTTGCCATTTTCCTCGCTTTAAGCAGATTACTACTTTTCCGCCTATTTTCAGCCAAAGTTTCGCCGACGTTTTTTTTTATATGGAGTTTGTCAGCATTCCGCCACCAAGCTAATCGGAAAAGCATTTTTCTCCATGTAATCTAAACTTATTTTAAACGACGACAGTAAGTAGCGATTAGATTAGCCGCATAGCTAAACGGAGATAGCATTTTCTACATACAAGCTAAGCGAGAAAATCCGCTTAATGGGTAAATTAAACACCCCTAATAATTTGTAAATTGTTTTCTCGAACTCAATCGGAAAATTTATTTTCCCAATAAATTCCGAAATGCCCATCTCTACCTATTGAGATTTTTGTGGTGTTAAGATATATCTCTTAGGCCAGAGGTCAAAAACAGACTCCATATACGTGTCTTTCGTATACATCGATTTTACCCCATAAATTTAGAAAATCATTTTCAAACATTCAATATATTTTAACATTTTGTACTACAAAATGCTTAAGAAAAGCCAGGCCTTAAAATCTTTTATTCCGCCACTGGTACTAACGAGCGAATAAGAAGGCAGAAAGTGGTGGAAATAATGAACAGAGAAAAAAAAATCAAAATCATAACCAAGAAAACGCAAAAGAATGTGCGTATGTGTGTGCGTGCGATGGTGCGGTGACAACCCAATGGCCGTGTACACCAACTAGTCATGAAATCCCTTTATCCACTATCTATATAGGTATTCCAAATTTACTATCAATGGACAATTTGACATTGCCTTCATGAACGATGCAGGAGCAGCAGCAATTTTATCCAACTATTGTCCATGTTTCATGTATGAGCAGGCAGCCACCAAAAACAGCAACAACAAAAAATACTTACGTCCTAATTGTGGTCGTCTCCGTGTTCCTGGTGTTTCAAAGCCTCGTCTGGAGGATTCATTTTCATCATTCAGACGTTGTTCCAGCATCTGTATCTTGCATGTTATTTGATCCATTTTTTTTTATTTTTTATGTGGATTTTTCCGTCGAAAGAAAAGTTTCTTGCACTTTTTTTCTTCGTATATTCTTTGTAATGTGTAGATGATAATCCACGTCGGGTCATACGGTGTTATGTTATTGCTAACATTACTACTCGCTCAAACACACAACACACGCGCCGCGCAGTTTTCAATTTTTCGCAACTTTCGGATAAAATATTAATTCGTTTAATATTTTTATTAATTTTTACACTAGAAATCAAGTGTGTCGACTTTCGACCAATCGGTTAATCGACTTTATGTGTAAAAAAGTCGATTAATCGTGTGAATAAAAAAGTCGAAACGAATGGTGAAAAAGTCGATTACTCGAAAATCGATTTTTACAAATCGATTAATGCTTGTACAAATTTTGGCACGAAACCAAATATTGCTTTTGCAGAGCAATTAGCAAAAATTAATAAAGTGTACACAATTCTTTATGGCTACGCCTGTTGCATTTGTATTTCATTTTCATTTACAAATTTTGCAATCTAATAGCAAACTATCGATATTTCTAATAATAAATGTCGATAGTATCGATATTATCATTAATTTCCCAAATCCTATATTCATCGGTAGATCAATTTATATAGAGCAATATCAATGCACAGACCGAATAAAATCAATTTTAATAAAGTCAGTTGGAAGTCATGAGACAAATCATTGTACAAAATTTAAGTTGAATCGGATGAAAATGTCGACCTCTACAGGGGCAATGTATCTCAAAAGTTAAATTCGCTGTCGTATCGCTTATTTTTGTTGAACTTTGCCGATAGTATCGATAGGTAAAATATCAATCGATGTTCAGACAAAAAAAAATAAAATATCGATAGTGTCATCGATATTTTGCCAGCGCTAATATAAGCTGTGTTTTATTTTAATCACAGTAGATTCTTATATTTAGATGAATTTTTTTAAAAAAAAATGGCAACCACGAACAGCGATTAGAATTCTGACCCGACACGGGAGAGCTGTGAGCACCATACAGGCCGGAACATTGAGGTCCGATCTGTGTGCTGTTCTATGCTGTCGAGAGAAGCTTAGCTGCGAGCTACCACAAGTTGTGGATAGTAGAATGCTCCATACGGAGTAGCTGCAATTGCAGTCGCGGACAATTAGCGGTATTAAGCGGAGAGTTTCAGTGAGAGGTCGGGCGGCAAGGGCTCTAGCATAAATACTGAGTGCCTTTGATGAGGATCGCCATCTTCACATAAAAATGTTGTTACAACAACAACAACATTAGAAATCTGACGTTTCCCTTTGTTTCATTCTAAAGAGTCACCTAAGAGAGGAGAAAGACGAACTGGGAGAACATGAAAACGATAGAAAAACACAAGTTAATTAAGAAAAAAAAACTATCAAGAAAGTTAAAAAATGTATTGTACAAATAGTTTAAATTGAAATAATTGAAATTCTCTCTTCTCTTAAATTTCTTCTTTTATTTCTAATCTTTGTACTCGATGTCTCTTGAAAGAGTCGATGGTTTATCTAGTATTCAATTACTGTCTGTTATTTTGAGTACTTTATAGTGCAAATGGTCTTATTATCTGTTATTGCATGATATCGATAACTATCCAGCACACTTTGCACTAAAATCCTATTCAATTCATTTGGCTTGCACCGGATAGGACTAAAATTAAACACAAATTTTTCTATAGAAATAACATTTTAACAAAATTTTCTATAGAAAAAAAATTTTTGACAAAATTTTCTATAGAAATAAAATTTTGACAAAATTTGCTGTAGAAGTAAAATTTTGAAAAAATATTTTATAGAAATAAAATTTTGACAAAAGTTTCCAAAAATAAATTGTTAGTGTCAATATTTAATTGAAACAAAATTTATATACAATTTTTAATAAAAACAAAATTTTGACAAATTTTTGGTTGAAATAAAATTTTGACAAAATTTTTTAAAAGTAAAATTTTAACTAAATTTTGTATAAAAATAAATTTTTTAAACATTGTCTATCAGTATAAAATGTTGAAAACATTTTTATAAATAAAAATTTTGACAAAATTTTTAATGGGAGTACAAACTTTTCTTGGAAATAAAGTTAAAATTTTGATTAAAATTCCCTATAGAAATAACATTTTGAATTTCTCTATAGAAATAAATGTTTAACTATTTTTCTGCAGAATTAAAATTTTGCCAGCATTTTACATAGAAATAAAATTATTGGCATTTTTATAATTTTAAAAAATATTTGCTTACTTTATTTTATATAAATGCTGTTTTACAGTTTTATTATCAAATAATTTTTTATCTTAAATATATAACAGTTTCATATTTAACATTCTTTTTAAAAGTTCTTAAAGTATTCAACAAGATTTTATCGTTTCTTTTTGTCGTTTTTTTAGGTATATATGATAACAATTATTTCTCAAAGCTATAAATTATTGTAAGAAACTGAAAAATAGTAAAAAAATATGTGCAGTTTTCGTTGAAGCTCCAATCACAATGTAAAACATTATGTTTGTAACTATGTGCGTAAGGCTATATATGTAGAAGAGCCAAAGATCAAACCGACTGGGTTACTGAGTTGGAGAAAACACGGTTGGTGCCAGAATACGACAATGCATTTCTCTAATCAAAGGGACGGTATAGGCGACACATTCATCCCAGCCGGGTGAACGCCAAGCTTGCTCACGAGTTTCCTTACGTTCTTGCAAAGATTTATAACCTGTGTATAATCAAAAAAAATGTAAAAATATAAATAAAAATTACTTTTTGAGATAAAAAAAACTGATTGTAATAAAAAATATTTTTAAAGTAAAAAAAAAAATAAATAAAATAAAAGAAAAAATATTTTTAAAATTTTTTTTTTAATAAAAAATGTTTTTGTCTTAAATTTTTTTTTTGGAATTAAAAATATTTTTTTTTAAGTAAATTTTTTTTGTTTGTTTAAAAAAATATTTTTTGTGGTACATGTAATGTAAAAAAATGTAAAAAATACATTTTTGTAGAAAAAATGTTTTTTGAAGTAAAAATATTTTTTGTAGAACAAAATATTTTTTGTAATAAAAAATATTTTTTGTTTTTTTTAATAAAATAAAATTTTAGAACTAGAAAACCTACACCAAATATGATGGACATTGTAAAGGCGACCAATTTGCGAGAAAAATCCAGCAAATGCTTCATTATTATTTTTTCGGAAATTTATGGCACGAGCCCAGTTGTTTCCCCATTCAATCATGGTACCAGGTTTCAAACGATATGAACTTTTGAGAAAAATTAAAAATTAAAATCATTTATTATCTCCCAACATATGCTTTATTTATCTTGCTTACCGCATTTCGTAAATGTTTCCTCCGGTACGACTTTCAATTTGTGGCCAATAACTGAAAGGCAATAAATATTGCAAATGGCGTGATCTTAAAAATTTAGAACGATCTTTCATTAAACCCAAGTATTCCTGCGAAAAAAGACCGCAATTTACATTTTAGTATTAGTTTGATAAAATTTGAGAATGGTCTCTTACCGGATCATGCCATAAATCTTCTTTGGCTTGATCAATTTTCTCAAATCCTCCTGTATACTTCCACAAATGGACACATTGATCCATATCGCCCACTTGAACTGTCCATGAGGCCACCAATTTTTGTGATAAATTGGCCTTTTTGTCGCGTATTAATTCTACGGTTGTTTTGCTAAAGGAAATCCCTATTTTATAGCACGAATTTGTATAGTATTTTCGATGAACTTACTAGTTGGTTAGGTATTCTGCCATGGAATCTGGACGGACATTGTGCGTGTGCAAGGCATAGATGATCTCTTTGTCACTAAGCATACGACTGTGCGATTCTTTTGTTGGTTCAATTTTTCGCACCAGCAATTTGGAAAACCATGAATCTGATTCACCAAGTGGTGCTGTGGTCGAAATGGAACTAAAAAAACGAAATTGAAAAAATTATTATTTGAAGTCCCTATGGGTTTAGTAATAGGAAATGGATTTAGTAACTGTTGAATATCAAAATCTCGCTAGTGTTTTCCAGATCTGGGAACTCTGTCACTTGGGTACCCCATCCCATCTGGTAGACATGGGAATCCGTATTATAAAATTTTTGTTGATACGCTGCTAAAGGTTAGAAATGTCAACTTGAGGGTTCTCACGCCCTATATTGTAGAGATTTGACCAAAATTGTGGCTTTTACTGCCTTAAAAGCTCATATCGGATAATATATATACATTGGAGCTATATCGAAATCAGTATCGATTTTAATGAAATTTTGCACAAATATGAAGACGTCAAATAAAGCAATATTTAAATCTGAACGGATCTTTATGAAATTTTTCACACACACAATGATCGGACCAAAATTGTGGCATCTACAGCCATATCGGATGAAATATATATATGAGAGCTATATCTAAATCTGAACCGATTTCGTTCAAAATCAATAGCGTTCGTCCAAAAAAGAGACTTGTGCAAAATTTCATGACAATCGGAAAATAAATGCGACCTGTAACTTGATCACAAGAATACATGGACAGACAGACGGACATAGCTAAATCGAATCAGTCGATAGGTATACTCATCAATTCTTCTAAGCGTTGCAAACAAATGCACAAGGAAGGGTCTTATCCACTCTTTTTTGTGGAAATAGTAAAAGCAGTATGATTGTAGGAGTTAAGAGTTGGATCCTAAGTCGGGGACGGAACGCTGAATGCTTTGATTCGGCCGATTTTTACCTGGCCTTGAGGCTGGTTTGGTATCGAGGATTCTTGAGATAGAATCTATGCAGGAAATAGCGATTTTGCTGATCTTGAGAGTGAGATATAATGCCCTAAGGGAGGCGCTGCATATCACATAGTAGGAGACCCTTGTATTTATGCGTTAGCCGCGCAGAAATCAGATTAAAATTGAGAAAATAAAAAATTTGGCGTTCCTTGAGTTTTGATTATTGTTCTCTTTTGGGCTACTATTTTTTCGATAGATTACTGTCAGGGAGACCCTCATTGATTGATTGTTGTGTAGCCACATTTTAATGTGAAAGTAATGATCCTCGTCAAGCTCCTATATGTGAGCAAGCTCGTTCCGGGAACATTGTGGCCATTGATTATTTTAAAGCGCCAATAACTCGCCTTGTCATATCGAGCACCATTGGTACTTAGTATTTGTGTAAGAGCCGGTGCCGCTCGGCCTCTCACTGAGACTCTCCGCTCGATCCGCTGATTGTTTGCGACTGCCGTTGCAGCTACTCCGTATGAAGCATTCCACTATCCGCAATCTGTGGAAGCGCCCGTTAGCTCGCAGCTAAGTTTCTCTTGACAGCAATGAACACCACACATATCGGATCACAATGTTCCAGCCTGCGTGGTGCTCACATCTATCCCGTGCCGGGATAGCTGAATTGGTCTTGTTCAACCCCTAAAGGAAACGCGGAGCTGGAAGAGCCCCGGCCTTCTCGGGAACTTCAGTATATAAGGACGCATCGATATTTGAGAAGCCACCGGCGCAAGGGTCTTTATTGGGTTCTAACGAGTATAGTATAAAAAACTGCCGAGTGTGTGTAGCGTCTTTTAGGCGGAGGGAAGTATTTGCTGTTTGAAGCGTGTATAATCCGACAGGACATCTTTTCTAAGACAAATAATTGTTATGGGGCAAAAAAATATCCATATACTCCTATTACCAGCGCGGGATAACTATGAGCACCACACAGGCTGGACCTTCAAGCTCCGATCTGTGCGGTGTTCATTGTTATCGCGTCCACAGGTTGCGGATATTGGAATGCTCCATACGGAGTAGCTGCAATTACAATCGTGGACAATCAGCGGTATCGAGCGGAGAGTCTCAGTGAGAGGCCGTGTGGCACCGGCTGTTGCATAAATACTGAGAGCCTATGATGCTCGAAATGACAAGGCGAGTTATTGGCGCCTTTAAATAATCAATGGCCATTGTGTTCCCGCAACGATCGGTCCTTGGGATCGCAACGAGCTTGCTCACTTGTAAGAGCTAGACGAGGATCGTCACCTCCGCATACGGACATGTTGGTACAACAACAACAAATATTCCTATGCTGGAATACCAGAAAATAAAATATTTAACATTTAAACTAAACGTACTTACCGCAAAGCATTAACATTCCCCGTGCTAATGATGTTTCGTAGTTTCAACATCTTCAAAGATTATATGTTGTTCTAAAATAAAAAAAAAAAAAACAATATTAACATGGCAGCATAATTATGGATTAAATAAAGCAGATCAAGGTACATGACCTTCCGACATGTTGAAGGTGACCTATTTATTGGCCTAGTGAGTTACTGCAATTCACACAATGGGGGCCCTTTTCTATTTTGTTGTCAACATGCACTACCCACCGGTAACATTGACCAGAGGGTGGTGTTAGAATAAGTTGTTGTTTCAATTAACATAGCTTTCAGATTCTCATAGTGAGAAACGAATAAAAATTCATTCACTACAACAACACCAAAAATACTTTTGCAAGACAAATCGGCAAAATATTGTTATGTATGTGCAAGTGAATGTTTTGTCACACCGCCACAACGCAGATGTTTTTGTTGATTTGTTGGTTGTTTTGAACGTTTCAATGTCTGTCTGTGTTTTTTTTTTGTACATACATATCTCATATCTACTGAGCACATATGTGATTGCGTAGGATCCAAAAGTTATTTTTGGCTAACAGTTCAATTGGCCCAAAAAAAGAAAAGCAATGACACAAAAACAAAATATATGGTTCTCATCTCCTCCAGTTCCATAAATGCGGCTTATCTGAACCTCTTAACAGTTGCCGAGTTTCAATCTTGATTAAACACTTCTATACTAATATATATAAGACACACACAAATACACAACTTGCCTCAATTTATTCAAAATAAGAATAATTGTAAGGTATAGATGAATTATGATTGTAAATAAATATCCAGTTGTTTGGTATGTAAAACAAAAAAAAAACGGGAACACGAACCAAATAAAAAAATCTTTCTGTTCTGGTTGTTAGTTATTTAAACACAAGGCTAAATTCCTTCCCATTGCATAGTGTGCAAAATTAGAAACAAAAATTAATCGGCTGGAATAGAACTGAACGACTGAACGGCGTGGCGGCTCGTGGGCTGAGCTGATTCAAAAAATTCAAATCGACGGCGTCACTAAACTCATTCATGTGGAATGGTATCTCGGTATCTGATAACAGTTCCGAATGGACAATGGGGTCTTCCGATAATCTTTATTATCGATTAGTTGGTTATCGGAGGGTGAAATTTGATATAGACTTCTTGGGTGGTTTGTGTCTATAGTAAGTTGGTTTGCCTGGTTAGATATACAGATGGCTTAAGGCTCATGGTTACAAGCAGGACACAAAACAACCGCTCAATGCACTTTAAGACCCTACAAGCCTCAAATGTTCCTCTAGCTGTAATTTAGAAGATAAAGTTAACTAACAACAACACCAAAGAAATTATGTGCGGATGTGTGTTGGTGCCCTTCTATAATGTACATTTACATATATATTTGTGGTACCCCAGATATTTGAGAAGAAAACAAATAAATATGTTCCTCGCTCGAATACCTGTTTCTCTATTACTGATCAATGAGTACGCATAAGCGAAGCCATACCATAACGGTTAAATTCATTCTCTCATTTATATCAGTAGTATTAGATGTATGTGTATATGGTGTATCTGTTTCGTTGATATTTGCAGTTATACTGCTGCACGCATATGGTATACACATACATATGTATATAAATGTTGCGCTTTGTTTGCTTGTTCCGTATAGACTAAAAAACGGCTGAAACAATTTTGATAAATTTGCGGAGATTTCACACCTCCTCTGTGACGGGCTGTCTCCTTAGTTCTCATGTGGGCGACCTCCATCAGGATGCAAAGGTCCCACCCGTGCGAAGACATAACTACATGCTAACTAAGCAATATCTTTTGGGCTGTTATCGCAAAGACCATCCAAATAGGTACCCACCACCCAGAAGCCTTAAGACAGATCTACATGATCTAGAGAGTGCAGACGCGGTGAATAGCTACCGGAGGGCGGCCGCCTCCCATTGCAACGAAAGAAATTGACCACCCCCCGTAAGCCAGAGTAGTTCTGGCTAAATTACGATCCGGCAAATGCAGCCGCCTCAGCTCCTACAGAGCAAGGATTGTCCGACGTGCAGGATGTATGTCCCGATTGTAACCAGGGACCATGCGACTCAAGTCACCTGTTTAACTGGCCAGCCAGACCCACCCGACTCAGACCCATATCCCTCTGGACACACTTGATCTAAGTCGCAGAGTTCCTGGATCTGGATATTCAGCAGAATCTAGCAGACGAAAGATAGAATACAACAAACTGCTACAACAACAACGTCTGTCTATGACAGTAGAGTAGGTATCTCATATTAAAATTTGCTATCAAGTGTCCATGGCCGTCAAACTTGAATTGCGCCATTTGACCTAAATCTTGTATGTCAAGTCCACTAATATCCACCTTATAAACCCGAGCACCGATTTCAGTATTTGATTTCTAGCAAGTCTAAATTTTTTTCCCTTTACAATAGGATGGCGCGTTTGAAATTTTGCACAAATACTTCCGATTGGTGTAGGTCGGTTGGGATTGTAAATGGGTCATTTCGGACCATGTTTGTATATAGCTCCTATATAATCGATCTCCCGATAATAATTCTTGAGCCCCTGAAATTGTACACGATGATTTCTTATGTGACCTTCATAACCTGGAGTTTCATAGAAACAGATTTCCATATTTTACTTTATGAGCTCCTTTATTTCGTGCTCCCATATAAACCGATTATACTTTTTGAGCCTCAAGAGAGCTCAATTCTTATTCCATTTGGCTGAAATTTTGCACAATGATTTCTCCTATGGCCTTTAACATACATACGTTCTAAACAACATAACTCCCATATATACCGATTTTATTTCTAGAGCCCCTTTAGTGCGCAATTCTTATCCGATTTGGCTGAAATTTTGCACAATGATTTCAACATCGTTCTATAACAACATATAGCTCCAATAGCATGGCAATTATATTCAATTATCCTGTGCTTGCCCATAAAAAGTTATGGGACAAAGAAATTGACAAATGCGATCTATGGTGGAGAGTATATAAGATTCAAGTCATTCCTTGCTCTTTGGTCTTTATTTCAAACAATTAGCTTACTTGTCGCTAGAGGCATGCCCAGTTTCTAGATCTCTTGCAATATGTAAGGTCGTTTCTGGTCCTGCTTGCTCGTCTGCTCTGGATTACCACAACACCATATGGCATTATTGGTATTACTGGAGTATATAGCCAGAGTTTGTATGCGGTTTAAACCCTGAACATTACCAATAGCCCTCATGTAACTGTATAGAAGAATTGAAGTTAACATTTCCTGTCCAGAAATTATTTTGTGATTACTGATAATGGAACATTTCTCCTTCAAAGCAGGCAGTTACCACCGTGGATATAGGCATGCACATTTTTTGCGATTTGGGGGATCTAAATCCAGTACTTCTTACAGACCAGTACCTATTGATGTTAAGAAGGCAGTAATGCCGATTGTCGGTTTAATTCGCCCGGCGCGGGATAGCTGTGAGTACCACACAGGCTGGAACATTGAAGTCCGATTTGTGTGGTGGTCATTGCTGTCACGAAAAGCTTAGCTAGTGTAATACTCCATACGGAGTAGCTGCTATGGCAGTCGCGGACAATCAGCGGTATCGAGCGGAGACTCTCAGTGAGAGGTCGAGCGGCACCAACTCTTGCATAAATACTGGGTGCCTTTAATGCTCGATATGATAAGGCGAGTTATTGGCGCCTTTAAATAATCAGTGGCCACCCTGTTCCAGCGGCGATCAGTCCTTTGCATACGATTCATAATTTTTGCTATCACACCTGTTTGTTATTTTCGTATGACATGACGTAATGATGTGAGGAAATCTTAATTTTGATGTGATGTGAGCAAATCTTTTTTTTTTGATGCAAAAACAATTTAATTTTGGGTTGCTTTCATTCGACTGAAAACAAAAACAGCTGATTACTTTATGAAGTTTTCATACGTACCACACGATGTGTACAACTCTACATGTGCTAAATTTGACATGTCATAAGACACCCCCATATCGTGTAATAGAACCTTGAAAGTGAGGTGGAGCATAGTTGTTGTTGTGGTAGCCACATTTTCATGTGGAACATAGTAATTTATATTTGAATCTGTAGATCGTTGTTGTTGTTGTAGCAGTTTGTTGTGTTCTATCTTTCGTCTGCTTGATGCTGTTGAGTGTCAAGACCCAGGAACTCTGCGACTAAGATATGGTATGTCCACAGGGGTATGGGTCTGATATATATCGTATATCGTACATCTTATACGGCAGCTGTATTTAAACATGGCACCATATGTTGAGCAAGAATAGGTTAGGTTAGTGGACCTCATATTCCCCTAAAAATAACTTTTTTCAGTTTCAGAGATTGCCAAACCATTAAGGCTTCTATAACATGATCAGACATGTCATATGATCTGTCACTTTTTGTATTCATTAGACTTGTCTTATGTACGTCATATACGAATAGAGCACGCTCTAATTGGCATGTAATCTCATATGTATTGTACTTAGTTTATGGACATGGCGCTTGAATTCAATCGTCAAAGTTGAAAATTCTTTAGCTTTTGCTCGTCGCTTTTGTGAGATTTGTTTGCAGAGTTGCATTTTGAATGCATGCGCATAGCATGTAACTCCACCTTTAACAAGAGAAGTTTTTCCAAGCGTTTTGATCCAGTGCACTTCTACAAAAATTCAAACAGCAAATTTCTAGATGTCTTCCTTCATTTGAGATCATGTTTCTGCTCCAAATAAGAGTCCATATAGGGTCTTTGAAAGCAAGGTTTTTTAGTTTGCTCATGAACTTATTAACGATCCTTTATTTGATCTCAAAACAGATATTGAAACCTTCAGTGTTCGCTGGAATTAGGTGACTGTTAAAAGTTTTTATATTCCGTTGACTGCCAGGAACACTTTAGTTTGTCAAAAAGCAGCAGTAATTGTTTGCTTTTATCGATTGGCATAAGCCTTGCCAAGGAGCATTTGTTAATCCTCTTCTTGCAGTCTTCTTGCATCAAACCATATAAATATTTTAAGTAAAGAACGAATATTAGTTAAGCATATTCAGATAAGTTGTCCTTTCATCGTCAAAAGAATGGGTCCATATGTTTGTCTTGGGATTTGCCAGAGTCTGGCGCAATGTGGAGATCCAGTTGATGTTGGATTTGCCAGGTTTACAAACACGTTTGAACGTTTGAAACTGTCGAGAAATGTCAAATTTTTTTTTTTGGTTTCAGCTTCCAATAACTCCTTCAGCATGCTTCATTTCATTTTGCCCGAATTGGGAAGGAGTCTTAGTTCTCTGTTTTGTTGACACAATGTTTTTATCTCTGATTACTCTTCAGATAATGTGTTGAAAGCTTTGCTAGAACCACAATCATTGTTCTCCTCCAATAAGCTCCTCTCATTTTATGAGTTGTGGTTGTCGTATAAGAAAATGCAATCAGGGCTGCGATATATTAAGACATATAGCAATTATACCACCAATACCATCACATTTGTCACATTCACTTATAATATTCTCATTTTTGCACTACGCACGGTCTGAGGGGTAATTGATTTTTGGATATTGTGTATGCCGAGCCAAGGTTAAATGTCTACAGTACACAACAATGTCCTTCAAACAATTTCACCCAAGCTATAACTTATGTGCCGTAAAATGTATGTGTAGATTCACTTTCACTACAATTCCAAACTTTTGTTGACATTTTTTTGGAGGGTAATAACTTATTTACATTTTATTTCAATAAAATATTTGGTAAAATTAAATGTAGTAATACATATTAATAATAAAAATAATAATTAAGTAATAAATTCCATAGTGCTTGATTAGCATAAACTTAAAACAACAACAGGAAGTTTGACTTTCATGTCAAAAAAAAAAAAAAATAATAATAATAATAGAATGGTAATTTCGAAACAAGCTCTACGTGTGGAATATAGTTCAGTATAATTGAAATTACAGATGGGTAGTAATTAATTTAAGTTGTGGTATATACAGTTCGTTCTATGTATGTCCTTAAATATCTTAAATATTAAAAAAAAATTCCATGATACTGGAATCGGTTACTTAACGCTAAAACTAAAAAACGTATCCTTACTATCCTAAGGGAAGTTTATAACTTGTTGTTGTTGTTAGTGAGTGCTTTGATTCTCAGTTCATGAAAATTTGAATTTATGGCTGGCGGGACAAGCTTTTTTGATATGCTTGTACTGTGCATATTGCGGCACATTGGAAACATCACATTTCGTTAATTTCAGTTGACAATCAATGTTGAAGAGCTGCCGGAATTTATCTATGGTTAGTGGGGTATTAATACCTCCTATAGCCACTTTGGTATAGATTTTCGATAAATCTATTGCTTCCGGCTTAATACCATAATGCGAAACATATTCTAAAGCAGATGGGGATGAGGAGCCAACCAGCTTTGAGGTGTCTAATGTTGTATCACTATTGTCAGCCATATAGGGCTGGGGAGAGTTGCCACACAAAGAGGGCGATGTTGACGCTTTGTCGTTCGGATCGGAGGCAATTGTACATCTTCTTTTTTTGATTCGCATGGCTTGGACCATGGGAACATTGAATTCAGATGACTGATTCAAGGAGCTCTCTTGCTCATTGACAAATGATGATTTTCTTTTGGCACCCGTTCCATTTTTTCTTGCAGCCACCAACGTTGTTTCCTCACGTCCCGCCGACATAACAGTGCATCGTCTCTTTGTTATTTTCTTGGGCTGTGACTTGGATGATATGGGTATTGGGGTTGGAAGCACTTCTTCGCTTATATCAAGAATATATTGAGGCGAGGAATTCGCCGATGTTTGCTTGGCTTCTATGGACTTTCTAGCCACTAATCTGGCTATTGAAAGCCTAGGTATTGGCGGTTGCTGTGATATCTTGTACATTTCCTCATAGTACTCCTCTATGGCAATATCACTGCCATATTCAGTTTTCTTAAGGTTTTGCTTGTTAATGATTAAACCATTGGGGAACAAGATGAACATCTGCATGAAGAATTGCTTAATTTGTTCACTGGTAAATATTTCTCTGAATCTGCGCATCTCCTCACGATGCTCAGCATAACAATGCTGCATGCAGTGTTCAAATGACACTTGTGGAGCGTTGCAAAAATAGCAACGTTTAAAATTGCCACAATGATCAATCATATGGCGTAAAAGTGTTGACTCTGTGGCTGCATAAAATGGACACAAAGGACAACAATAGATTACACTATTCGATAGCTCTTTGAACGAGGAGCTTTCGTCGTTGGTATGGAAATTAACGGCATGTTGGACAATAGAAACCCGATTACCAAATAACTGACTGCACAGCGTGCATTGGTAGTAAGTTTCGGGTTTACCCACTTTTAATATGTCCAACATTTGATAATTACTCTCAATGCGTATATCCTGTGGCAAATGTTGTGACTTTGCCGTTCGAAAGTGTCTCTTTAAATGTTCCGGCTTTGAGCAATGGAAGGAACAATAGCCACAAAGTAGCCTTTGGGAATTGTCTTCATTCTCCGCTATGGATATATCCGCAGCATAGTACAAACGAACATTATGGGCACTAGGCAAATGCAATTGCAATTCATAGAAATTACCGGTAAATTTCCGACATTCGGGACAGCATACACGTCGCAATAAACGAAACATAAATGGCTTAGTCGATTCCACAGATACACTGTGTGCATTCTTGTAATGGGTACAGTACAATTCATCGAATTTCTGACTTTTATAATCACAATGATAGCAGCCGAATTCAAATCCTTTTAAGAAATTCTGGCCAGATGTATCCGCCACATCTTCATCTTCGTTCTCGTCTTCATCATCGACCACCTTGTCCAGACCCATTTTTTTGCGATACTTTTCCGACTCTTCTTCGTCTTCCATTAGAATGCCACGAATGTGCCTAATGCGTTTAGGATCATTACGCTGCCACAGAGGTCTGGTATCGGCTATATCATTTTCTCCTTCACATTCCAATTTGTGGTAGATATAACGAGCACTCCTGCTTTGGGTTGGATGTTTCCCATCAATATGACATAGTATTTGAGAGAGTTGATGTGAACCAAATGGACAATGCTTGCATTGATAAGGCAATTTACAGCCGTGTGCATTTTGACAATGCGTTTGTATCTGGGCCAAACTATTTGCTGTATGTTTGCAAACATCGCATATCCATCTAGATTTGGTCTTTGCATTGCTCGAAGACGATGCAGAAGAACAACTTGGTTCAGAGCCGGTGGAAGAACGAGTAGCTGGTGTTGTCATTGGTGCTGCTGATGCAACAGAGTTGTTAGATTCTGTGATGTCTTTATACTTTTTACCTAAAAATATCAGAACAAAAGAGAGAAATGTAAACTGGAAGCAAGTTACGACAAACTAGAGTCATCATATAGATAATGTTACTCAAAAAAGAACTTGAATCAAAATTTCCATGAAATTTTCTCTAAAGACAAAATTTCCATGAAATTTTCTCTAAAGACAAAATTTCCATGAAATTTTCTCTAAAGACAAAATTTCTATGAAATTTTCTCTAAAGACAAAATTTCCATGAAATTTTCTCTAAAAACAAAATTTCTATGAAATTTTCTCTAAAGACAAAATTTCCATGAAATTTTCTCTAAAGACGAAATTTCCATGAAATTTTCTCTAAAGACAAAATTTCCATGAAATTTTCTTTAAAGGCAAAATTTCCATAAAATTTTCTTTAAAGACAAAATTTCGATGAAATTTTCTCTAAAGACAAATGGTCCACTTATTTAAGAAATTTTCGCTGAAGCCAAAATTTTCAAGAAATTTCTCTAATACAAATTTTTATGAAATGTTCTCTTTTTTTTCAATATTTAAAAAACCTCCTTGATATGTATGGTCCACTTATTTATTTCTATGTTATTTTAACTTATGGAAAAATGGAACATAACTAACGCCTAGAGTATAAATCCAATTTTTATAAAATTTTAAACTTACCCACATAATTTGTTGTCGTCACTACACCTTCGGTATTATCTTCGTTTCTCTCATACTTCAAAATGTTCACTTTTGAAGATGCATGTTTATCGTTAATATGACGCTCCACGACGTATCGTTGATAATGCGAATAATTGCATTCCTCGCACACATGCAATGTAGGGCCATGAAAACGCAAATGGCCCAGCACACGATCAACCGCCATGCCTCTCTTGCATATATCTTCTTGACAGAAAGGACAACGATAACTCATAACAGTGCCGTGAAGTGTGGATAAATGAGAACGAAAAATATCTTCAGATATGTTGACATAATTGCAATCGCTTATGCCACACTTAAAACGTTTGGCCTCCTCCACAAAAACGTAAGGTATTTTAGCATTTTTCACACCCGCATTCGACGTAGACTGTGATGAGGGTATCAGAGAAGATGAAGCAAGGTTGGTCATTTTATCGAAGAACCTCTCATTGCTATTTAAACATGGTACTGGGTTGACGGGATCAATGCTGGCTACCACCGCCTGACCTGTGCTGTTGGGTAGATGAGCATTTTGTTTGTGCATCAAAAGATGTCGGTACATATTGGTGCGTACTTTTGTTTTGTATTCACATTCACCACAATTGACCTCTCGTTGGTATATCGGGGGAATGGGTAGCAATTCAATTTCGCTTGATTTAAAATGGGTTTTAGAACCCGATTTCTTGCGTTGCCATTCCAAAATTAACTTTTCTCCATATTTGCGTACATCCGCATCACTCAGTTCGCTGGTATAGACCAGATAGTAACATGCATCTTGTATCTGCTCCGTGCCATCGGCATTGGTAACAACCTTAGCCTTTAGCAGCTCTTTGGTGAACATGGTCAGTGTATGCCAATGCTTGTCGGAGAAATGTTTTAACATTTGCCCTGGATTGGCAGAGGTCTCCTCGCACAAATAGCAGAAGTAGCGATTTCTGGCATGATTTTTGATATGGGCCTTTATGCCGGCAGGACGATGATACTGGGCTGAGCAGTGGGGACACTTGAATACGTAATTATTGGGATTGGCAACACCCAAAGTGCTGATATGATACATAATGTGATTGTGGAATGTGTTTTCGGTTAATTGAGTGCGACAATTTTTAATCACACAGCGATACAGCTTGTCATCTAGTAGAAGAGAGTAAAAATTTCAAAAAATTAACAATATTTAAAAAAAAACGCTTTTTATATTTTCTTACCGGGAAAGCCTGTAGGTCCCACTATTTCCTCTATGGTGGCCCTTAATTTCTTATGATATTCCTCTTCTGTTTCCTTTTGCCTAGCTACTAAACTTCGCTGCATTTCGGCAGCACTCAGGGCATTTCTATTTGCATTTGATGTCTCCATTTTCTTGCTAAGAATATCACAAATATTCCTGGATGCTGGGCTTGAACCGGCTTCATTATCATTAGGCATAGATGTAGTGAGTTTGTTGGTTTTACTTATGATATGAAACTGGTCCGAATGCTTCATGTAATCCTCCACATCACTAGCCTGGTATAGGCAAAAGGCGCATGAAAAATAGTCGCATTTAGTTGAAAGATTGCGTCGCTCGTGAAAGCGCAAATGATCGCTCATAGCAACTGGAACACGAGAGGTAAATTTGCAGCCATTTGCCATACATTTATACTGGCGCGAGGTTACGGTAGGTGTGCCTGGCTCTATGCCTGCAGGCGGCACATTCAAAAGTTGTGGTGGAGGTTCGGGTTCAGTAACTGCCAGCGTCTCTTGGGGTTCTTTATCGCTGGCTACCGAGATGTTGGCCAACATGGAGGGTTGTATGCAAATATTGAAACCCACAGAAGCCGAAGAAGAATTGCCTCCATATTGTGTGGAAACTGTTTGAGTAATGACAAAATCTCCTGCTGTAGCCTGACCCACGGGCACAGTTTCGGCCACTACTATGGGTCCTGGCGAATCATCCTGCGAACGGCGCGTCGACTCTTTATTATGTGTCGCAGACTTGTGCGCATTTGCCAAAATATTTGAAACCTCCAAAGAGGCCGCTCTTGATTCCAATAGCTCTTGGCGTTCCTCTTCTATTTGTTGCGCCCATATGTTACCTGACTTTTTCGACGACAAGGTGCAGACTTTGGCTATCTTAGGCATTGATAGCTGATGTGGCTCTTCTTCTTGATTCAAACTAACAACACTGGCAATTTGTAAGGAACTATCCTCCATCACTTGGGCAGCTGAGGCTACGGATGTAATGACAAATTCATTGCCAACATTTCTAAAGGCTTTATCATCTATTAACAAAGGCTCTGTCAAAGGCATTTCTGGCTGTGGCGGCATATCTATGGTGGGAGGTTTGGGTTTAGCATTTAAAAGGGCTCCCAAGAGTGTGTTAGACTGGGGAACGCCTGTGGCTGCAGAAGCCGGTGCAGATGCCGAAGACGGGGTGGGACTTTCTGAGTTCGAAGTGGACAAGCAGTCACCAGTCATTCTTCTTAGCTTTATGCGTGGGCGTTCCTCACCTCCGCCACCTTGGCCACCAGTATTTGTAGTTGAGTGTTGGCTAGAATCGGAATTGGGTTCAATCACCGGACGGTTGATGTGCCTATCCACCATATGTTTGATCTCTTTGGTTATGGAGTATTCCTGGTCATTGGCAAAACACTGTTCTTGGCAGAGAGTACAATAACCCTTCCACTTGATTTGGGCATGTTCACACAAAAAGTGATTTTCCAAACCCACGGCATCGCTGGAAAACAAAAACGAACAGTTGTCCAGCAAGCAGTAGAATTTCACATTGTTATCCTTTTGGGAATAACCAACATTTTGTATTTGGCTTGTGCTGACATTTTTGCTTTGAGTTGGAATTGTGGCCTTTAAAGATATGTCCGATTGCTTCTCTTGGGCTGTTTGTTCCGATATAAAGTCTAAGGCATCTTGTATGCAAGTATGACTTTCATCCATTTGCAAACCCACTGTTGGCACTGTGGCACTAAGGTTGGAATCCAATATGGAGGATATATCATTCAGATCCGTCAACGGTTCTAGGGGGGTTAATTCAGGTACCAAATCGATAGGATCATTGCAAGGTGAATCTGGCAAAAGGTCATCCATAATGTTAATGACCGGCTTAAAGCCCACATTGTGTAAGGGCGAGGAGGAGGCTTGGGATTTATCGGTAATTGCCGATTTAATGGTAATGGGAGATGACGAATTCGATTGTGGCTGGCAAGGCTTTTCCTTGGAGGATTTCTTCTTGGGATAGAATAGCAAAGGAGGCATGGACTTTTTTGATTTGGCAGCATTTCCCTTAAAAATGCCAAATTTCTGGAATATGCCTCTATTTTTATTTTTCTGCAAATGACTTGAGTTGTGAGTGCTGCCACTGTTGGGCGCCGACTCGGTAATTTCAATGTCTTCCCATTCTTCGTCATCACTTATGACAGTCACTTCTTCATTGCTATCCTCATTTTTATCTGACGATTTGTTTGTATCTTTTTTTTGCTTTTGTTCTAGCTCTCCGCCAGCTGTTGTATGGCTGTCATTTTCAGTTGACTGGTCTTTTTTTGTGCTTTTGGCAGTCTCTTGTAAACCCTTAAGTCTTTGACTCAAACGTTCGGCCATGGAGGTGACCATTGGCTTGTTCGACGTTTCGACTGCTTTATCTGGTAGATCAATGTTTACAATAGATGAGGCTAGTATTTGTATGGGAGGTGAATTGGTTCCAACTTCAGAGGAGGAAACAAAAACATTAGAAGCCTTTGTGGGAGGACAATGTTTCTTTGCGAGATTGTTATCCATTTGTTCATGGGCTTCATTCGATTTCCTTTTATTACACTTGAACAGCATATCAATGGAATCAGAAATAAGATCGGACATTCTTGTTTCACAAGGTTGATTAGCAACGGCTTCGCTTTCTTGCAGTTGTAGCAGTTCCATTTCTTGGGTTTTTGCAGCCTCGGCTGCTAAGTTCAAAAGTTCATCTTGCACATCTCTTGAGTTCGATGAGGTTAGCTGCTTCTCGGGTACTTGTTCTTCGGCGGCCAAAGCTGCCAAGGATAAAAGCTCATCTTGAACTTCTTTTGCCTCATAGTCTTCATTGATTATTTGACAATTGAATGTTGGTCTGAGGTTTGCCTTAGCATCGGAAACTTCTTTTAAAGAGCCCTGTTCGTGGCCACTGAGCACTATAGTATACTTTTTAGCTGCAATTTGCACTGATGATGATGATGATGAGGATGAAGTCGATTTGGGACTATCGCTGTTTTCACTGACCGCTGAAGATTGATTTGCTTTCTTTGGTGTTAACATTTTAGTTGCTGTTACATCCCCTTCATTTACAATGATTAGGGGATCGCCTTCCATTTTCTTCGGCGATTGCGGTGGCTCCTTGGTATTTGTTTGCTTTTTGGATATAGTTTTGGTGCTAGCTATTTGCGCTCTTGGTGGTGTCATTAATGTAGCCACAGACTTTAGAGCTATAGTGGGAGACTCAGTTGCAGCTGTGGTGGCTTGAGGGTTTTCTTGTCGCAATGGTGTTGCCACTTTGGAGTTGGTCTCAGATGTCACTTCCTTCTTAGACAATCGTTTGCTTTCGTGTTCATTTTCCAATTGGGGCGTTGACACATCTTTCTGTGACTGCTTTGCCTCGAGTGTTTCTTTTTTATTTTCCTTTGCCTGCTTTATTTTATCATCGGTGCAAACGGTTGTTGCTTCGACTTCCTTTGTAGATTCTGTTGCTACACCCTCATTGTCCTTATCAGTTTCGTTGACCACTTCCTGCTCCTGCTCCTTCTCCTCTATTTGTTTTTCTTTCTCCCCATTTTCTTTTTCATTGATTTCCCTGTGAGCGTCTGCACTATGATTATCATTATCATCATCTATATCGATTACTTCCTCTTCTTTTGCTATAATTTCTCTTGCCTGCTTTTCTCTAGCCAAGGCCTTATCCTCGGGCACTAGTTCCACATCAGCATAATCGAACAGTGTTATGGTATAGCCCAAAAGATCAACATTTTTGTGGCCCAACTGATGTTGCTCAATGTAATGTCGTTCCAAGTTTTCCCGTTTTATTTGCAGGAAATTACATAAATGACAAACATGTGCCTTTATCACCAATCCTCTTGTTTGTACCGGTGAATTGACTATAGTAGCACTCGCACAGTTATTTTTAATGTGGCGAGTAGCCGCTCTTAAACGGTTGCTACCCCAACGACATTTGGAGCATTCGTGTTGAAATTCGGCCGTATGACTTTGGAAATGATCCAGCCACCTAGGCATAGTAGTGTTAAAGTATTTCAGACAAAACGGACATCTATAGAACCAAGTGGCGGTTTTGTTGTTTTTACCAACTCCAAACATCGGCTTGCTCAATTTGCCTTGTTTGAATTTCTGCACGAGAATGGGGGCCAAGCGTGAAATGTAGCTCTCTCCATGGTTTAATTTGTAATGAGAAGAGCAAGATGTTGCAGGTAGTTTCTTACTGCAGAGCACACACCATGAAGTATGCTTGGATTGATTATGCCAATGGACATTGGTGTTCTTTATCGCCTCTACTTCATTGTTGGTGGTTGTTTCCTCTTCTTCTGCTTCCTGTTCATCCTCGCTGTTGCTTTCATTCTCGGATGCAGAATCGTTCATAGGGTCAACGGAAAGCTTAGCTTTCTTACTTTTTGGACAAGGTTTATTTAGAGTTTTTCTCTTATTCTCGGGAGTGAAGATTTCCTCATCTTCTTCTTCTTTTTCCCTTTCTACATTCTGCTCTTCTGGAAGTTTAATGGGGGTATGTGGTTTTAACACTGGCATTTTCCTTCTGGTTGGGGTGGTGTCATTAGAATTTTGATCTGATGTTGTTGCCTCATCGTTTGCATCTATTGCAGCCTTGCTGCCCCTCAGCGATCTTCTGAGTGGCGGCTGTTGAGTTGTTGGTGTTACATTATCTGTCTGCTTTAAACGACCAGATCTTCTTTTTAAATTGGAATCAGATTCAGCTTTAAGCTTCGACGATGTTGTAGGCTGTACAAACCGTTTATTAGTTGGCTTTTCCATTTCTGTCTTTTTATTTTTATTTTTCTCATTCATTAAAGTGCACATGCGCTTGCCGGTTGCCGTGAGAACGCCTTCACAAATAAACATATCACGTATGTCTTCGTTCAGCCTATCAAGCTCGTTACGTTTCTTTTTAACATTGGGAGTATTTCTGCCAGATTTGGGGGCTTTTCTATCCTCCTCATCATCAACGTGATTCTCCTCCTCTTCATCTGGACTCTCAACTTCTTTTTTAACGGGTTTAGTCGGCCTTCCAATGCGTTTAGCTTTGATCTTTTTGTCCGCTTTTGGTTTTTTGTTATCAGCTTTTGAAGCACCACCATTTGGCTCTTTTTCCTCGTCATTATGATTCTTTGCAGCGGTATCTATGGCCGATTTTATAACTTGTAACTCATCGTTGCTTAAAATTTTACCCAGCAGATTTAATATGTGCTGTTTGTCAGCGCTGGGCTTTATCATTTCCTGTACAAATTCATTTAGGAAAACATGACGGCTGCTTTCGTCCTCTGGCGGGGTGGGTGTGTGAGTTATAGATTTGCTACCGCTGCTGCTAGGCTCATTGTCATCGACTTCCTCTTTAAGGCTGGCAGCATCGACCGTTGTTGAACATTCCTCCTCAGCAGGCGTTGCGTCAGCAGATGTACTAGACACTGCACAGATTTGGTGTTCTTGCTCTTCAGCCACAGAGCTCGTTTGTTGTAAAGATGTTGTTTCTTCTTGTTTGTCTTCTGTTGGCTTTTCTGTTGCGCCACCTTGCTCAGGCTCAACCAGATTTTCGTTTTCTATGTCCGGCCCTTTGACGTCACCACTACTTTCTCTTCTGGCTGCTGGAAGCAAAGGTTTCTTGTTTCTCACTATTGGTAGCTTGATGGCCAGCTTTTTCATTTTTTTCCCTAAGAATTTTGGTTTAGCAACTTCTTGTGCATTTTTAATGTCCTTTTGGTCAAAATTCTCCTTTTCTGCTTTGTCATCCGAAGAACAGACTTCAGATTTGCCTTTATCCTCAGTTGACTGTTTATCGCAGTCAGTTTTTGCATTTGACTCATCACCAACAGTAACCAACGGTTTGGTTTCACCATCTTTAGATTTTTCCTCAGTGGTAGCTGCCTGCTTTGGTTTTTCGTCCTCAACTGCTTTATTCTTATCAAAACTTTCTGTTGCAGCCTTATTTTCTTCCTTATCCTTTGTTGCTGAGGCATTTTCAACACTGTCGTCAGCTGCTTCCTTTTTGGTTTCATCATCACTGTTTTCTTCATTGCTTTTTGTTTTTGTTTTTGTACATCGTGCAGTTTTCCCAGCTTCTTTTTTGCTTAGATGCTTAAAGACATTGATGGCATTTTGAGTTTCGTTAAAATTAATCGTAGCTCGTGTCCTTCGCTTTCCGGTGATAATATTTTGTGTCGACACGGTGCAGTTGTCATCGGTTTTTTGAAACATCTCCTCCAAATTTTTATTACGCCGAATAACCTCCCTTTCTTTCTCCTCTTTCTTTTTCATTAGTTTTTCTCTTTCCTCGACATCTTCTAGCATAAGGGCATTTGCCTTCAGCAGTTTACCCTTATCCACTAGAGGAGCACTAGCAGTAGGAACCATGGTACAGCGTCGGCGCATAATACGCTGTGGTTTGAACTCAGCACTGGAGGGAAACATAGCACTATTGTCGTTGTCTCCTAAAGATGCTTTAGTCTTGGACAAAAGATTCTCGGTAGTTGTTTCATGTTCTGCAGAGGAATCCACTGCATTAGTTGTGTCATTTTCTTCTTGTTTTGATAGCTCTTTGGCCCTACAACGGGGATCTCGCAAGTTTGTGGGCTTTTCATTGGTTTTTTCCATATTGGCCTTTTCATTGACTTTAGTGCAGTTATCCTTTTGAGTATTTGCATCAGATTCGGTTTCAGAATCCCAATTTTCTTCAGAATCATTTCCTTTTGGAGGATTCGGTGCATTTATCACCTCAATAGGTGGGGCAGCAGCAACTTTTTTCGTTTTCTGGCCAGCAGCTTCGTTGGATTTACCCTCATTATTATTCGTTGCTTTTGGTTTTTCCTTTGTCTTATCATTACTTTTAATCTCTACTCCGGAGGAGACATTTTTCTCATCCAATTTCTTAGATGCAGGTTTAGTTTGGTCAGGGGGTTTAGTCACCACATTTTCTTCCGTCTTCTTCTTGGGTATTTTGAAACTTAGGCTCGCTTTTGGAAATTCTGTTGTAAAGTTTTGAGTTCTATACATTTTATCCAAAGTTGACTCCCCTGCAGGTGTTTTGCTTGTGGAATCGCTGGTGTTAGTTGTTGTAACTGCGCACTTCTCCTGCTGCTTATTATTATCCGATTTATTTTTATCTTGCGATTCGGAAATCTTCTTTGAATTTTCTTCGGAAGCTTTCTTTTTGGCTGCTTCGGTTTCTTCAATTTTTCGATTGCTCCTATCTTGAAAATCTCTTTTGTTTGCAGCATCCAAGGCCAGAGCCCTCTCCTTGGCCTCCTTAAACTCTTTGTAAGTACGAGGTTGCTGTTGCTTGGGTTTCTTTGATTGAAAATAGCGAATTCGTTCTAGGCTATCGTTTAAGGCCGAATTAAATCGGTTGCTGGCAGAAGTTGTGGAATGCATAAAAGAAGAAGACTGCGCTGGAAATGAAGCCAAAGGTGGTGATGGTGTGTTATTGGACATTTGTTGCATATTTCCAACAAAGGGATTTGTTAGGTATGTTGGTTGTTTCGATTGAAGATTAAACGCTACAAATGCCGAAGGCGAATTTCTCACCAAGCCTTGGTCAAGGTTAGTGTTAGTGTTCCAATTTCCTACAAAATCATGTTTGGGGGCATTCGGAATGAAAGCATGGTTCACATGGTCCTCATAAGGTTGACATACACTTTTTCTGCGCATGGGACCAATGACTTGCGGTTGATTTTGCTTATCCCAGGGTAGACGGTTATCACGATTATCACATTTATTTTTATTATTATTGTTGTTATTGTTAATAGGCTCTGTGTTGGAGTTCCAGTTTTCTGCGGGTACATTCCTTGATGGCTTTGGAACAAAAGGATTACTGACCATACTTCCGCTTGAAGAAAGTTCTGCGGTTTGGCACATACTCTTCCTACGGGCAGGTGGAGCGACTGGCAATGGTTTTGCTTCTTGATTCTTTAATTGGGGTCCCTCTACATGTGTGGGTAATCGGGCATCATTTTTATTGCCATTGTCCTCTGGATCAGTATCCCAGTTTTCCTCTGGAGTAATATTTGGTTGTGTTATACTCAATGTTCTAATGGGTTCTGGCGATGTCTTGGGTAATTGTCTAGCAATTCTTGGATCATTTCTGAAGGGGGCTGGTATTACTGTTGATGTGACAGGCATGGGGTTATTATTCTTTAACTGTGTGGAAAATCTAGCATCATTTGTATTGCCATTATCCTCTGGATCAGTATCCCAGTTCTCTTCTGGAGTTATATTTGGTTGCGTTACATTTGGTCTTCTAATGGGTTCCGATGATGTCTGGCAGAATTGTCTGGCAACTCTTGGATCATTTCTGCCAGTCACTGGTGCTGTTGTTGATGTGGGGGGCAAAGGTTTACTATTTACAGAGGCATTCAACTGCGCTTGCCGCTTTAATCGCGGATCATGCGCATTAATAGATGGCAGGACATTCACTCCAGCTGGTGGAAGATTGATTTTCGCCTTTAAACGCGGATCATTTGGAATACGGCTGGCAGACTGATGGCTGCATTCACTGCCCTCGTTAGAGGATAAAGATTGCAAACGTTCTTGTCTCGGATGAGGATTGTATTTAAGAGCCAATCTTTCACAGGTTAAAGTTGCACTACTACTACCAGGACTAGCACTGTGTTCGGTGCCCTTTTGTGTTTCTAAGCTAGGTGATGTGGAGTCTCTTGTGTGTGGTGAGCCAAGTTTTGCTATTTGCGCAAATTTTTTGCGTACATAGTCAAGAGAATTTGTTGGGTCTTCACTGGTCGGCTTTTTTGGCCTACGTGTGCCTATCTCTGAAATATCTGGCGGCACATAATCCGCCCCAGATTCCCTCAGTAAATTATTTATATCGCTGGCGGATAGGGGAGGGCTCTTCAAAACATCTGGTATGGAAGCATTACGACCTGGTGGAATGGCAATGGGCAATGACTGAAAAGGTTTTCCTGGCTGTTTATCATCCGGCAACTTTTCACCCAAGCGATTAAAAACTCCCGTAGTAGTGGACTTGTTTTTGTGACCACTATTGTGAACTTCATTATATTTTTCCCAAGACTCATCCGGATTGTAGGCTTCATCGTTAGGTTGCGAGGGATTTATATCGATTTTATGTAAACATCGTTGTGGATCTCTTAAAGGTGGTGAGTTTTGTGATGGCTGCTGATAGAGATGTTGGTGATGGGGAGGGAAATGGCGCTTTGCCAAGTTTTCTGGTAGCGGTTCGGTAATAACCACTTTAACTTTTTGCAAAACCGAAGATGATGATGAAGATGGTGGCTTGGAATTAGAGTGTACATTTTGTTGCAGTTGTTGTTGATGTTGATGTTGTTGCAGTTGTTGTTGATGTTGTAGATGCTTCATTGCCGAATGGTTGTGTAAATCCTTAGCAATATGATGATGTGAAAGTGGGGAGCTGGAACTACGATCAGTGGGCAACTGATGATGAGTATCTACGTTTGAACGCCTTTGAAAAGGAGTTTGAAGACTATCAGATTTTGCTTTTGTTACATCATTTCGGGAATCTTGTCGATTTGTGACTTGTGTCTTGCGATCCTCTGCTCGATTGCCGTGTGACTTACGTTGTCCCTCATGTTTGGGAGAATCGGTGGAACGTTGTTGTTGTTGTTTATGAGAATAATGCTGACTGGGGCGAGAATCACTTAAGCGCGATTTATGATCATGGAATTTTGAATCGGCATTGGAAAGTCTATCTTTGGGAGGTTTATCCTCCGAGAGACGCCTTTCAGTGGGAATAACAACTGGTTGCACTTTCTCATCGTTGTCATCTGCAATAAGTTCAGGTGAAGGGCTAGCTGGAGCATAGGCTAAATTTTTCTCATTATTCTTAGACTTATCAGTCTTAGATGACGACGACGACGCCGAAGTTGATGGTGAGTGCAAATGTTTTGACGTTGTTTTTGCTTGTGCTGAGTTTGTTTCAGATTCTTCATTCTGCAAGAATGATGAATGCTTTATAATGGAAATGCAAAAGCAAAATAAAAGAAAAAACAAAAACATAAATTATAATTAAAAACAAAAAATAAAATAAAAAATAAATCAAAATAAGAACGTTTTTTTTTTATTTACCTTTTCAATTTTTGCATGCAATTTTATCAAGACACCTTCGCATTTTAATAATGTTTCCATTTTTAATCTAAAAAATAAAAAAAAAAAAAACAAAAAAGAGAAAATTTTAACATAGAGAAGATTTCAGGTTTATTGTAAAAAAAATATAAACGGATGTTAAGGAGGGGGCCACTTTTTCCCAAAGCACTTAGCCTATGCGAAGCGTAGATCGATGGGGGCGGCTCAAGGTTGTGCACAAAATAGAAGAATATTTCGATGCCAAGATGTATTCGTGGGCGGTAAGCATCGACATCGATTGATCCAATCCTTAGACCAGTACCTTAGAGACTGGATAAACCATATCATAAGGAACAGGGGTATAAATTGTGAGTACCATGACATAAAGATAAGGGAGAAAGTGGTACAGGACGCGGCATTTTATTGCCACTTCTATGGGTGACCATCATAAATAACCTATTGCGGATTCAGAATGGGGAGGATTTTGAATCCACCTGCGATGCAGATAATGCTATAATAACAAGGGGAAGGTACCCGAAACATATATGCAGAAAAGCCCAGTCTTGATGATGGCATACGACTAGGGGCTGAATGTAAACCCAGAGAAGATTGAGATCTGCCTGCTTACGAGGTAAATACCCGGGTATTTACCCATTTATGCTGCCCTATAGACCGACCACCCGATCTCCCGATAAAGGGTATTGAGTCCATAAAAGATCCATTTATTACCAGAACTGTGGTCTGGTAGACCCTTACTTATTTGGATATAGGTCCCATATATACCGATCTCCCGATATAGTGTAATGAGACTATAAGAGGAGTATTTTCATCATATTTCGATGAAATTTGGCACAGCGAGTTCCGGTACCCCTCCAAACCTTTTTGTTGAACATCGTTCAGATCGGACCATATTTGGATATACCTGCCATATAGACCGATCTCCCGACATAGAGTATTGAGCCCATAAAAGGAGAATTTTTCATTCGATTTTGATGAAATTTAAAACAGTGGTCCGATCTGTACCACATTTGAAAGAACGCACTGTGTTAAATTGCATCGAATTCGGGTGATAAATGGATCTTTTATGGCCTCAATACCCTATATCGGGAGATCGGTTGGTCGGTCTATAGGGCAGCTATATCCAAATACAGTCCGATCTCAACCGCACTTCCCAGAAATGGATAGGGGTCTACCAGAACTCACTGTTCATGGAAATCTGATGTAAAATGACCAATTTATTGCTTCATGACTTTAAGTCGGGAGATCGGTCTATATAGCAGTAGAATACCATCTCTAAACATGGGTCCTCTCGTTTGCTAGGCAGATGCGCTACCAACTCAGCCAACCACTTGTTTATAATGTGCATAGCTTAGGGTAAACAAAACAGTTGGTATATTTTTAGAACAAACAGCATCGTCTTTTGCTCTCGTAAATACTCCTTACTTTTTTTTTTTTTTTGCCTACTCTTGGAAAGTGGTTATGAATTTGAGTTTACTCATACTCTTTGTGTTCGGGTTTCACTCGCAACCAACATTTAAAAAAAAATTGTAGGCGAGAAACAATGAACCACCTTTAATTGACAGAATGAGCAAATGATAAAAAAAATTTTAGCATTTTACATTCCGTTACCATATTACATCTAGAAAATAAAATCCCATATATCACATATTAACAATTTTTAACATCAACAATCACAAATTAATCAAATTTTAGAAATTTGACATTGCGAAGGTATAGAGTAACGCCTCCTCTATTTGTTAAACGATCACCTCTGAAAAGATTATATCCTCTAAAGGCAAATATGGCATCATTGCTATCTGGGTGAAACCAAGTTTCGGAGACACAGATGGCATCTATCTCAGAACCTTCAAAAAGCTGTCGCAATTCATCAATTCTGTTGGTGTAAGGGTGTAAGCTTTGCCAAGATTCGTATCATTGTGAAATTCTCGTCTCTGGAACCGGAAACATAGCTACTCATAATTTATGATTTTAGCAGAATTCAACACATCGAAATTGTAGAAGATGAAACTTAAATATGCAGTATAAATATGATTGTCCGCGACTGCAATTGCAGCTACTCCATATCCGCAACCTGTGGCTAAGCTTCTCGTCACGACGAAGAACATCACACAAATCGATGGTCCCTCTTTTTAATGATAAATTTAATGTGCTATTTCGTCGCTGTCGCAATCATGTCATTTGACCCCGAAAAATTTCTTTCATTGGGATTTGGCAGTGAAAAATGTACACCTTTTAGCCAAACAACACTTCAAAGTTTAAAATGTGAAATAGTTTGGCAATTTTCTACATTTGATTTAAATTATGTCTTAAAGATTTTAAAAAATATATGTAGCGTAGCGCAGAGGTAGCATGTTCGCCTTTGACGGTCAAGCTGTGTCGAAAAGTTGCTAAAAAATGTTTGCTCATAATTCCAATAGATCCTTTATACATAAAAAAAATATTTAGTACAATTAATCATAGCGCTTGATGATTGCACATCCCTTAATAAAAAAAAATAATAATGATGGAAAAATGAATCAAGTGTATAAAACTTACTTTTTAGCTTGATTGGTAAGGAGTCCATATAACATTTCCATCTTCTGCAATTGCGCTTTGCGCGGATTATCCCCTTGTTGGTCGTTGTTGACTTTAAGCTTTTCAATGACCTTCTGTATGAAGGGGATATATTTTTGCATTTCCTTAAATTTGGCCTCATATTGTGCATCAGTCATTTTGGTAGTTTTTTTTTTGTTATATTGTTCTATGTATATAGGCTTTTTTGTTCAGACGATTCTTCTTAATTTTATGGTTGCATATCTTTTATAAGTCTTTTAGTTGCTAGGTCTGTAAGAAAAGGATATAAATTTCGATTCATAAATATACATATAAGGCGCGTATAATATTAAAAATTTTAAATTATTCTACTAAAGGTACATAAATTTCATCATTTTGACCTGACATACTCGGGAGGTGGGGTACTGAACATAGGCTGATTGAAACTTAACTTGTTGTATATTGCAAGTAGTAATATTAAATAATTGAGAATGACTATTATGTTGCGATTGATGCGGCATTTGTCAGCAGAGCTGCCAAACGTGACGATTTTACTTAATTTTGACGTTTTTTATCCAAAATTTGGCATTTTGACGCTTGCAATAGGGAACTCTTCCACCCTGTAACTCATAACATTAGCCCACCTCTCATTCAATATGATAGAAACCTACACATAAATATCAAGCACGTGGTGTGGTCTTAGGAATGCAGGCAGCATGGACCATATCCGTTAGTCACCAACTTGTGGGCCAACTCATTCCCACCACGCCTGAGGCCTCGACAGACAGGTAAAAAAGCAGTTCACTCATATCGAATATATATTGAACAATTCTTTATTCTTCTGCTCTCTTTACCTCTCAGCGTCCAGTGCATTGTTAGCGAGTGTTCCATGGCTAGTCAATGAGTGGGGAGTCTCAGTGAGAGGCCGTGGGGTACCGGTTCTTGCTTAAGTACTGAGTGCCTATGATAATCGATATGACAAGGCGAGTTATTCGTGCCCTTAAATCACCAAGTATCATAACGTTCCTGGAGTGGTCGGACCTATTGAACTTAACGGGTTTAACACCTCCACATACAAATATTGCTACAACAGTATCTCCATAATCAGCTTAAGAACAAGCTTTCTCAGATCCAGGATAAATATAGTCCTGCTGTTTCACCACAAAAAAAAACTGGATTTATGCTACGAATCACATGACTGACGCGTGGTACGACCACTCACGTGCACACCTGTATTCCCTACCACTTCCTGATGGTTATTGGTATATGGATGGTTTCTGTAGACTATTCAAGCTTTTTCTTCAGAGTCTTTAATCATGCAAATCGGTTCTGTAGACCAAGAGTTATAGGTTGGAGAAGTGGAAAGCGGTCAACTTTGACACCCTGTATTTCACCTTGTATTAAAGATGTACAGGCTGTTTCGGTTTTTAAATTCCCATTTGATACCACATCAGAAACAGGCCTCTAACCACCTGGGAATCGAACCCACTGATAATCCGAGCTACTACCAACTCAATATCTACTAATACATAGTACCAAACAAGGTTCCCGGCACGGGATAGCTTGAGCACCACACAGACTGGAACTTTGAAGCCCGAGCTTATATATAACTGTCAAGAGAAGCATAGCTGAGAGCAACCGGGCGTGTCCACAGGTTGCGGATGGTGGAATGCTCCATTCGGAATAGCTGCAAAGTTAGCCATGGACAATCAGCAGTATCGAGCGGAGTCTCAGTGAGAGCTCTTGCATAAATACTGATTTCCTGTGATACTCGATATCACAAGGGGAGTAATTGACGCATATAAATAACCAATGGCCACCCTGTCCTCATGGAAAGAGCTACAGGACATTGACGAGGAATCCCACCTCTACATGTAAATATGGCTACAACAACAGCAACCAAACCAAGTTTAAAGATTTTCAGGAACTTAATTTTTCTTATATATACATCTTTCCATCTACAATATCTTTCATTACGAAAATGGCAACCCTGTTGAGCAAATATTTCCGAAAGGAGTTATATAATGTTTTATTTTGGTGTTTTTTTAGGCGAATATTGCTCGGGTTTTAAACTCCTTTCGTTTCATGTTCGTTTTTATGCATTCCATCACCACAAATTTTCACACATTTTATGAGACAAATAATGGATATATAAATAATAGGTATTCTTTAGTTATACTTGTGTACATTTAGAATTAGTGTGGCTAAGAATGTATTAATCTAAAATACCAAGCAATCGACGATCACACGGCCATTCAATTCTTCATATATCCCGAATTAACAAATCACAAATGTTATAAAAAATAACACGTGCAAATTAACTGCCCAAGTCTATTGACTAAACTAGCTACTTACTACGCCACAATGCATACTGAGCTATGAAGCAGATGATCCCCGGTGGATATATACACACTACTTTCGCGCACAAGCTACGTGCAAAACTAACTCACCAGACACAGTACTAGGGACTCCTTTATATCTACCCGATATATTCTTAGCACGCAACAAAAAAAAACCCTAATTGAAGCTATCGACTAGTCCCTCGAAAGGTCTTTGCTTTTTGTACATTTGAACACCTGGTTGTACAACACAACCAGCAATATGTAAATATGTTCAATATGTGCTCTTAAATTCACTAAAAAACTAAAACTGATTGTTTTTTTTTTTTTGGACTTTAATCGAAATGGCAGAGTACGACTCTATATGCCAGGTTGTACTTCCGAAGTTGGTGTCCCCACCAACTGTAAATTAAAACACGTGTATTAAAAATACAGAATTAAAACCAATGTACAGTTATAACTGTACTGTGTATAACGATGACTAAGCATCGAATCCCGAAGCGTCCGCTTCAGACGAATTCTAAATGCAAAGTGTGAAAACTGATTGTAACTTGCAACTTTTAATAATTATAATTTTTCACTATTCTTCTTCTTTATTTTTCTTTCCGAAACGCCAACCGACAACTGACAGCATTGATGACAAACAATTTTACAGTGTTGCTTTTTAGCGCGTAATTTCATATGGCGCAACAACTATGGGCGGCATGAAATAATAATCGACACAAGCGGTTTATCGATCATCGATTTCTTCTCTTACAAGTACAAGTCTTTAGTGTAATAAAATTGTGAAAACTTTTTTTATTCATTTGAAATTTTCTTTTACCATAAAATGATTTATACATTGAAAAATGAATTTTTTGAAAAAACCTTTCTTAAAAATACTATATTGTCAAAATTTTCCATAGAAATAAAATTTTGACAAAATTTTCTATAGAAATAAAATTTTGACAAAATTTTCTATAGAAATAAAATTTTGACAAAATTTTCTATAGAAATAAAATTTTGACAAAATTTTCTATAGAAATAAAATTTTGACAAAATTTTCTATAGAAATAAAATTTTGACAAAATTTTCTATAGAAATAAAATTTTGACAAAATTTTCTATAGAAATAAAATTTTGACAAAATTTTCTATAGAAATAAAATTTTAACAAAATTTTCTATAGAAATAAAATTTTGACAAAATTTTCTATAGAAATAAAATTTTGACAAAATTTTCTATAGAAATAAAATTTTGACAAAATTTTCTATAGAAATAAAATTTTGACAAAATTTTCTATAGAAATAAAATTTTGACAAAATTTTCTATAGAAATAAAATTTTGACAAATTTTCTATAGAAATAAAATTTTAACAAAATTTTCTATTTTTTTTTTTTTTTTTTTTTTTATATTTATAAAATTTTTTTTTATAGAAATAAAATTTTGACAAAATTTTCTATAGAAATAAAATGTTCACAAAATTTTCTATAGAAATAAAATGTTCACAAAATTTTATATAGAAATAAAATGTTCACAAAATTTTATATAGAAATAAAATTTTGACAAAATTTTCTATAGAAATAAAATTTTGACAAAATTTTCTATAGAAATAAAATTTTGACAAAATTTTCTATAGAAATAAAATTTTGACAAAATTTTCTATAGAAATTAAGTTTTGACAAAATTTTCTATAGAAATTAAGTTTTGACAAAATTTTCTATAGAAATAAAATTTTGACAAAATTTTCTATAGAAATAAAATTTTGACAAAATTTTCTATAGAAATAAAATTTTGACAAAATTTTCTATAGAAATAAAATTTTGACAAAATTTTCTATAGAAATAAAATTTTGACAAAATTTTCTATAGAAATAAAATTTTGACAAAATTTTCTATAGAAATAAAATTTTGACAAAATTTTCTATAGAAATAAAATTTTGACAAAATTTTCTATAGAAATAAAATTTTGACAAAATTTTCTATAGAAATAAAATTTTGACAAAATTTTCTATAGAAATAAAATTTTGACAAAATTTTCTATAGAAATAAAATTTTGACAAAATTTTCTATAGAAATAAAATTTTGACAAAATTTTCTATAGAAATAAAATTTTGACAAAATTTTCTATAGAAATAAAATTTTGACAAAATTTTCTATAGAAATAAAATTTTGACAAAATTTTCTATAGAAATAAAATTTTGACAAAATTTTCTATAGAAATAAAATTTTGACAAAATTTTCTATAGAAATAAAATTTTGACAAAATTTTCTATAGAAATAAAATTTTGACAAAATTTTCTATAGAAATAAAATTTTGACAAAATTTTCTATAGAAATAAAATTTTGACAAAATTTTCTATAAAAATAAAATTTTGACAAAATTTTCTATAGAAATAAAATTTTGACAAAATTTTCTATAGAAATAAAATTTTGACAAAATTTTCTATAGAAATAAAATTTTGACAAAATTTTCTATAGAAATAAAATTTTGACAAAATTTTCTATAGAAATAAGAATTTACAAAATTTTTTAAGAAATAAAATTTTTAAAAAATTTTCTAAAAAAATAAAATTAAAAAAGAATTTTCAATAAAAACAATATTTAAAAAAAAAATGGACAAAATTTTCTATAGAAATAAAATGTTGACAAAATTTTCGATAGAAATAAAATTTTGACAAAATTTTCTATAGAAATAAAATTTTGACAAAATTTTCTATAGAAATAAAATTTAGACAAAATCTTCTATAGAAATAAAATTTGACAAATTTTTTATAGAAATAAGAATTTACAAAATTTTTTAAGAAATAAAATTTGAAAAAAATTTTCTAAAAAAATAAAACTAAAAAAGAATTTTCTCTAAAAAGAAAATTCTAAAAAAAAAAAATTTTTAAATTTTCTATAAATAAAATTTTGAAAAAAAAAATAAATAAAAATTTGACAAAATTTTCGATAGAAATAAAATGTTGACAAAATTTTCTATAGCAATAAAATGTTGAAAAAATTTTCTAAGAAATAAATTGTTGACAAAATTTTCTATAGAAATAAAATTTTGACAAAATTTTCTATAGAATTTTGTTTCTTGTTTTTGTTTTGTTTTGACAAAATTTTCAAAAAAAAATTATTTTCTATAGAAATAAAATTTTAAAAAAATTTTCTAAGAAATAAATTTTTAAAACAAAATTTCTATTTAAAAAAAATTTTACGAATTTTCAAAAAAATAAACAAATTTGACAAAATTTTCTATAGAAATAAAATTGTGACAAAATTTTCTACAGAAATAAAATGTTGACCAAATTTTCTAAAGAAATAAAATTTTCTGCAGAATTAAAATTTTGACAAAGTGTTTTATAGAAATAAAATTTTAACAAAATTTTCTATAGAAAAAAAATTTTGACAAAATTCCTTAAGAATGAAAATATTCGATAAATTTTTAAAATTTTTTTGAAAGAAATTTTAATAAAAATTTCTTTAGAAATAAAGTTTGCCAGAATTTTCAAAATAAAAAAACAAATAATTTCCAAAAATGGCTTTAGAAAAAAATGCTGACAAAATGTTTAATTAAATGAAAATTTTGGAAGTTCTATCTTTTGAAGTTAAATTTTGACAAAACTTTTTTTAAAATTTTAATTTTGAAAAAATATTTTGGAATGAAATTATATAAATTTTTTTTAGATATTGAAACTATGGCAAAATTTTCTATAGACATAAAATTTGAAAAAATTTTTTATTTTAAAAAAAATTTTAATAAAAAAAAATTTAACAAAATTTTCTATAAAATGTTCAAATATTTTCTATGGAGATTTTTGACAAAAATTTTGTCAAAAATACTTTTCATTTGAGCCCCATATTTCCATAGTCGGCAAACATGTCCGGTGGGTGTGCATGGGCGGCCACTCAGTGACTCGACCCTGAATATATATATCTGATTAATGTTCTACTCTTAAATACCTCTTATTTGAGCCCCATATTGTAATGATCAGCAAATACGTCCTATTTGAGTGGCGTTATGGGAGTGGGGTGGTCCCATAGACACTTTTTCCCGAATATTGATATCAGATTCGTGCTTTACTCCCAAAGACCTTTCATTTGAGCCTCATATTGCTATTGTCGTAAACTTGTCCTATTAGGGGAAGGGCAGTTCCCAAACGTTTGGTCCCACATTTGGATATCAGATTCGTATTCTATACTCGAATAGCTTTTATTTGAGTCACATATTGCCATGGTCAGTAAATAAGTCCTGTTTGGGAGGGGTTTTGAGGAAGGGGTGGACCCGCAGAAACTTGGTCCCACATTTGATAATACAAATACCTTTCATTTGAGTCCCATATTGCCATGGTGGGTAAATATGTCCGGTTTTTGTGAGTTTTGGGGGTTGGATGGTCTCCCAAACACTTGGTCCGACAATTAGATATCAAATACGTTTTCTAATCTTAAATACTTTTCATTTAAGTGTCATATTGTCGTGATTGCTCTATATATATATATTTGTTAGGTTTTGGGGGTGGGGCGTCCCTCCTAGGTTCCCCATCCGAAATTTGAATAGGCTATGTTAACATACACCTAAATCAGTAATCGGCTACCACTAGCCGCACCGATATTGCATAAGTAAGCTCGTAGTCCTATGTGTCCTGTTATGATACCAAAAGCTATACTGACCTCCTTCTTACTTCATTTCAGTAATAGCCTCTGCCTATCAAGATCCGGATCACCCCATAGGATTTCGCAGTCTTGAAGACTGTTTCGCAGTTTCACGTCCTCAACTCGGACTGCGTCTACCCGAAAGGATTCGGGTTAGTTTATTGACGACAGTCCTCTGACCTTTACTGCCAAATGGTCTGCCCTTTCATTCCCCCTTACTCCATTATGGCCCGGCACCTAAACGATGCGGATTGTGCCATTCTCAGAGAAGGCGTTAATCTCATTCTTACACTGCAAGACTGTTCGTGAAGAAGAACACACAAAATTTCGCTTAAATCGCAACACCCATCTCTGAGATCTGACATTTCTGAAAATTAGGGTAAAGATGTCGTGGTCGGCCGTGGTCGAGGGTCGGCCGCCCTTCAGATATTAAAAAATTAAGTACCCTATATTCCCCACGGGTCCATAATGCACCATCTGTGGTGCATTTGGAGACCAAAAACTCTTGTCCCTTGTTGATCTCATCGGTTTACACCTAAGGAGGCAGTGCGTGCGAGAACGACCGGCTGAGGCTGATTTTGCGCATCACGCACCACTCACAATAAGGAACTTTGGACATCAATAGGAGAGGTAAGCTAAATTTTGAGTTTTTCTTTAATTCAGGCCTGCGTGTTTGTAATATTGGTAATAGAGATGATATACATAACTTTGACGAATCTTGATGACACTATTTTAAGGGATTGAAGTGTGTCCGAGGAGGACTCAACCATACATATATCTTCTTCTATCAGATGTTGTTTCCGAGCAATGACTCACAACTGCCCTCTGATATATTCGGGAAAGAAATCGAAACCTGTTTGGTGGAACGGGGACTTTAGGAAAGTCTCCTTAGGCAGACTACGAGGAGGCTCTGGCTGCTTCTGGACTGGGGCCTGTGTCGGACATCCTTAAACAAATACAAGAGCTAGGTGAAATCGTCCAAGAAGGTGGGTGAATGCGTACTCCAGGTTCCGCAAATTGCTTTCCTAGGATCCAAAAACTCTTGGAAGCATTCTAAGGGGTGGCAAAAACTGGACTGAATCTAGCTCTGCGACGCACTTCCCTGGGACCTCAGAAGTAGCCGCTGAGTTAACTAACCCGGATGATAGCGATGTCGCTCTGACACGACAAAGTGCTGAGTCCATGTCCGTGGTCAAGGACATGATAACGGAGGTGAGGATAGACTTGGCGGTGTATTCGTTTAAATACTATAAGTCAAAGGGACAAGATGGCGAACTGCATGCTATGCTGCAAAGAGCAGGACCGATTGTCATAGGACTCACTGAGACGCTCATTGGAGCTGCGTTTAGCTGGGCTATGTACCGACTGGTTACCATATCCGCCTATGATGCCGAACGCCTGGGTTCAAATCCCGGCGTGAATATCAACAAAATTTTCTGAGGTGGTTATTCCCTTACTAACGCTGGCTACAAGTGGTGTCACTATGCGGCACACCGTTCGGACTCGGCATAAAAAAGAGGCCTTATTATTGACCTTCAACTTTAATAGTACTGCACTCATTGATATGAGAGAAGTATCCCCTTTTCCTTAATGGAATGTTCATGGGAAATTTAGTTAATAGCATGTATCGACTGGGTGGCGGGAGGTTAGATTATCAACGCATCACCGGCAGAGTGCTCGATATGGAAGATTGTAACTAGAGGAACTTTGCAAATAAGATTTTTATCTCCTCAATTGTGGATTTTCGCAATCAATGGGACTCTGAGATTTTTTAAGAGTGTGAGAGTGAAGGTCACTACCTACGTGGATGACGTCGTCATAATGGTGGGTAGCCTTTTCCTCTCTACTATTACGGACCTCGTTCCGAGAGCTTTGATGGGCGAGGCCCAACGGGCTTCACATAAATTCAAGAAAGACTGAGCTGGTCCTTTTCTCCAGAAGGGACCTGTTCTGAATGAGGGGGACCTACCGCTCTCTTCGGATGCCAAGTACTTCGGCGTGATTTTTGACACTAAATTGGAGAAGAAACGCCGAAGGAAGGGTCAAAATGGACTGTCGCAATCCGAAAGGAAGGGGTTGGGGCCTAAGGCCGGGATGTTTACGGCGGTCTTTCGCCCAATTCTCACTTATCTGTAGTAGCACAAAGCCTTGGACAATTGTGCCCTTCGTAGAATAATCGAGAAGGTACAGGGTACCGCGGAAGTGCTAATCTCTGAGACAAGGCAAAGTGCCCTGAGAGAGGCGCCATTCTCGATATTATGCCTTTGCGTCTATATGCTTGGTGTTTGGCAACAAAGACCGCCATTTGACTGAGGAGGGAAGGTAGATGGCGCCCCTCTTATTCAGGCCATTCTTCTGTTCTGTGGGGACATGGTGTTGCGCGTGGCACGATGCTATATTCGGCACGACTGATTATATACCAAGGAAGTCCTTCCTTGTTGTTGATGGCTTGGAAGTCGTTTTCCCGAAAAGGGTTTTTTGGGTTGTGGGCACCCCACCCTTCCCGGGACCCTCTGTATACATGGATGGGCCTAAATTGGATGGGGGCTCTGAAGCAGGAGTCTTCATTGAATTTCTTGGAATCGAGGATTCTTATGGACTTCAGGATGGGTGCAGCCTTTTTCAGGCGGGGGTCTTCGAGATCTTGAAGGCACTGGAGACAATGTTGCTGCGGGAACGGCGGCCCAATCAGACCGTCTCGATATAAGTGGACAGTCAGGCGGCGCTGAAGGTTCTGATGTATGGCAGCGTGATGTCGAAACTAGTTAGAAGATGCAAATAACTTATCCGAACCATGGGAAAGGCTATCACGATTTGCTGGGTTCCAGACCATCAAGATGTGACGGCGAACGAAGCTGCCCAAGACCTGGCCAGGAATGGATCGTGGATTGCCGCGAATCTTGATATGGAATCAGTAAGACCTCCACTGTACGAGCTTCTTGGTAGAGTAGACGCCTTCTACTATGACTGCGCGAAAAAGGCATGGGCCTGCGCTGTAGGTTATAGAGTGCCAAAGGCCCTGCGTCCGATTACTTCACAGAGCAGTTTTATGCTGGGGCTGAAAAAGCATTATTTAGGACTGCTAATAGGAGCCCTGACTGATCGTTAGATTCGTACTCTACCTGTTCGTAAGCCTGTTCATCCAGTTTAAACTATTGAGCACTTTAGAATTTGTAACCTATTGAATTGAAATTTATTATACGCGGAACAAGTAAGGCTTAAATACGGTCTAGATTAAACCATAAATAGATATAGCTGCCATATAAACCGATTTCAATTTGCGAGCCCCTAGAGCTATATCCCAATAATTATTATAGAGGGAGAGAATTTCGGCGTAGTGCGAACCATGAACTGTATGAAGACGTTGGCATAGTTAAACGTGTCAAAATTCTAAGATTACATTGGCAAGTTCATGCTGTCAGAATAAATGAAGAAGCTTCAGCTAAGAAGTCCAGTTACAGCTAAGAAGAAGGTAGGTGGTAGATATTGAAAAAGGAACGCAGAAGATCTAGACGCTTAGAAGTCCTAAAGTTTAACTGAAGGAACACAAATGTACTTACTTAATTGGCCACTACAGACTGTTTTGTCCAATAGACAACTTTAAATAGACTTTCAAGTGCCTCGATCTTTTGCGCATCTTCTCCAATTTTTGACACTAAATTTTGAGATGACTTTCCCCACTTGATCTTTCCATCTGAGTTTTGGTCTTCCCATTTCGCCTGGACCAAAAGGTTGATATTCAAATTGTCGTCGGATTATCTTCGTTCGTTCTGAAAACATGACCTGGCCAGCGTATATGTTGAATTTTCATACGCTTGACTATGTCAATGTCTTTATACAGCTCGTGGCTAATACGTCGCTGATATACTTAGTCAACGCAGATCAAACAATCCAAGTAATGCTTCATATGCATTCGCAAGTACTAGAACCAGTGTCTGGTATAGTGTGGGTTTAGTCTGTCGAGTGGTATTCCTGGTTTTACTTAAACCTAAGTGAGTTATACATTCGTATAAATTTTTGACAATTTTAAACAATAATTTTTTTGGTATAAAATAATTGTTATTTATATATGTATTAAAAAATATAGTGTTATATATATATATATATATATATATATATATATATATATATATATATATATATATATATATATATATATATATATATATATATATATATATATATATATATATATATATATATATATATATATATATATATATATATATATATATATATATATATATATATATATATATTTATATATATATATATATATATATATATATATATATTAAAGTGTTATAAGTTTTTAGGTATTCATAAAATGTTGTTGTCCTTTTACTGACAAATTTTTTCTGGGTGGATATTTTGAGATAAATGATCGACTGTTAATACCATAACAAAAAGGAAGGTATGACGTTTACAAAAAAAATAGAATCATCCACATTGCCACCATGACCACGCTTACAGAACTATACTGGGTGATACAAAATAACACCTCTTGTTGGAAAACCCATACATATTTTTTTTTTATTATTTTGATTTTGACAATGCCGTTGTTGAGTTTTTCTTTGGGTGTAATTTGTGTGAATATTAAGCAGAATATATTTCGGTGGCCCCAAGACTCGCCCCGACCGAACTTATCGATTATTTGTTATTTGGCCATCACTTCGTTACGCTACCAAACATAATCTTGATCCTCGCATATGGTATGGTTGTATTTCCTTTAATGGTGTTGCCACTTTGTTTATACCATACACAGAAAGAAGATTTTGTCAGAGTGTGTTTAAGATGTCTACATTAAATGGAGTATGTGTTGGTAGATAATTATCAACACATTTCAATAATGTATGATATGTGTGGAGTTTACCTCTGCTCTTTAATGGAATGTTTATGGGTAAATTTGCATTTGTATTTTGTGTTGTTGCATATGTATTCATTTTGATTAAATGAATGAAGGTAACTCTGTAATTTTTATGACGCCATTTTATGTTTTTTTATATTTTTATTAAAACTGCAACACTTTGCCTGAGTCATAGTTATCATCTCTCATCCGAACCAGTAGAGGGTAATAGACATCTTTGTTTATCCCAATATATTATATTGAACTCAGAATTATTATTGCATCACAAATCAATTGCGTTCTTTTTTCTGCAATTGGTGTATTGGGTACCATGGCGAAACAATTAAAGGTGGTCTCATTTGTTCAACAACCACAAATCATATTGTGCAATCCGCCATCTTGTCATCAAGCTGATCGATGTTTTGCCAACACACACAAAGAAAATTGTGTGCGTGTGTGCGTAAATGAGCAGAGAATATGCGAGAAAGAAGATAACAACAAAGAGAATGCAAACAAAAATCTGACATCTTAATACTGTCAAACGTGGCCGACTGTTAACAGCTGTTCGCGTGAGACCACCTTATTAATTGTGCCTTGATTGGGTACATGGTTTCAATTTTACAATGTTGCCAATGCTTCAGTTTTACGAGCGAGGGTTAACACCAATCCAGATTAATTCACAATCTTGGTATGCATTTAACATACTTCTTATTCTAAGAGCGAGGGTTAATACGAATCCAGATTAATCCACAATCTTAGTATGCATTTAACATTCTTCCATTCTTATGGCAGGTAAAAATAAAGTTAATCGATTGAGAGTATTTTTTGGAAATGTTTTTACAAATAGTATTCTGAGAGAATTTGCTGATCTATTTTATATTGTTCATTTTCCATAGAGCCAAACTTGATTCGTATGGACATTTTCTTCTTACTTTACAAAATTTGTTATTTTCACTTCGATAGTTTTTTGTCATCCTTTTTCTTGTTTTCCAATCCGCTGTTGCTTTGCTGCTTCTTTCTTCACACACAGAGTGTTTAACTGAATCATCCCTTATTTTATTCGGATGTAGAAAATGGTATTCTGTTTGACAATCTTAGGCATGATCATTTCAACAATTTATAGATTTTTTTGCATTTACAAGAACTTTTCCCGAGGAAATGATGGAAACTTGAGTAATTTAGTTTTATTTAATTGCAGCAAAAATTTTCGACATTATCACCTTTCTGGTAATATTTTGCGGATTATAGTTTTTGTATTAATCCATTTTAATTTTTGATATTCTTGGAGTGTTTTTGCCACTTCTGTAATAGCAAGCATTTAATTTATTGTTCCTTGAAGACAGTTTATTTGCTTTGCCTTATATTTTTTTGAAGTAAGCAATTATTATTGTTCAAAGTTTGGCAACCCTTAATTTGTAATGTGAATATGCCATTCTTCTTTTCACATTGTCCGGTGTCAAAATCAATATTTTTTAACCATCTGCCATTAACCACCACTAATTGCTGTCTTATATTGCAAATACATTTTTTATTTATCAGTTTTTTTTTTTAATTCATTGATATACATTTGATGTAGTTGTCGATATATTCCTCTGCTACAATTTCTGTCGATAAGAAATGCTAAGCATTTATTTGTTGGGTTATTTTAAACTGGCTTTGTTAAGTTCGTTTGACATTGGTCTGACTTTTAAAAGGAATTCAAAATATCTTCGCCTCCATTGGAATGGTAGAGCAGCAACGTAATGTAGATAGAAGTGCATGTGTATGGATGTGTCCATGTTATTAACTAAATAATACCTAAGAAGCAAAACTCTTCGTTTCAATCATCGTTGACAGGCATGGGCAACCCAATTTTATCAACAACAAAATTTACAAAGACTCGTTCATGCGGCCGGGCAGACTTGCACACCACTTCTCACAGAACCCATCACCAAGCAGGCAAGCACAATGAAACACACACACACACGCTCACCTCGAGGTACAGAATTGACGTAATACTTTGAAAAAAGCATGTCTTCGTATTTTATGTTCTTTCCATGGTTTAACCGCAGCCTAACTTACCTCTTATGTTTTGGCTGCGTTCTATTTTGGTCTTTAATTGATTACACTTTTCTTTGCAAGCAGGCGAATTGGAAAAGTTTTCACTTTAGAAATGCAATCAATAGTATGGATGGCTACGCAAATATCAAAATGTATTTCAGTATGTATATGTACATATGCTTGTGGAGCAAAAGTGTTTCTGAATTTTAACATTTGCAGTTTCTCATTATTGATTGCCGTTGATTGTTTTACAAATTTATAGTTCTTTTATCTTGTCACATTTCTTAATTTTATAACAGGCATATACCTGCATACATGTATGGTGGTAATATTAATTTTTTGCTTTCTGTTTATTAAATTTTAATTTTCATCATCCTCTTGTTAAGTTTATTATAACCTGGTGGTATTCCAACAACAAAACCAAAAAAAAAGAAAAGACACTATCTATACGTACATTTTTCGTTCGTCAATGTCGAAATCCAAATCTCAACTGAATCATAGTAATGCCTAAACGTAGATATTGTGTCAGGGCATCGTCGTTTTTAAGTTCTCGTGTATCGGTCGGCCATTCGTTCGTGACGATGGCTTCGTGCTTCTACTCAGCCAGCATGAATGCTGGTACACACACTCACACACACACTGGGGGCGAATTGATTGCACCCAACAACTCATTCCCCAAGTCATTTTTCTTATTTCAATTCGCCGTGAATATCAGTTAATACTTGCATGGGCATGTGTGTGTGTGCGATTCAGCAGCTCGCCTAAGTTCTTATACAAAAAAATGCATAAATAGCAGAAGCAGCAGGAAAATTTTTTTTCAGTTGTTGGATAGCACTTGGGTAGAGTGGTGTGGTCGTCTAGTTTATTGCTTGGTTGGTTAGGCGGAAAGGAGGCTTGTGTACGTATATATAAAAGGATGACAATGACTAGTTGTAAAGGCAAGCATAACATTGCGGTGACTTTAAATAGCATCATAATTTTGTTGTTCGTAGGTAAGTACATGAAATCATTAGAAATAAGCTTATATTAAAAAATATGTACATTTAAGTGTATTAAAGCTTACTATTTATATGCAAATAAAATACTCTTGAAAGTGGACAAAGAGTATATAAATAACAGGAATTTAATTTATCTCAAAATTTGACAGCAAATTTTTTAAGATGTTGATTATTTTATTTTTTAGACTATTTCGTCCAATGCTTTCTATTCAATTTATTATATTATTTTTCTTGAAAGCAAGCGGCTCAGCCGATGAAATCTAAATAATACAATTTATAGCTAAAAGAAATGAAAGAATATCGGAAGCTAAGACTGCCGAAACCCTATATAAAAGCATTACGCCATAGTTTCCTTCACGGAAAGGAAATATTCGATATTTAGGCTGTGTGCTGATTGATAGCAAAGTTGTAGGGTTTGTAAAAATATGACGTTTAGTGTGGTGAATAATTTTGAGGAGACAGATGCAAAGCAAATTTTGACGTTTATAAAGCAGAGTTCCATGTTGCCAGCAGTGAATAGATACGCAAGTCTAATTCAATATACGAGCGGTAATTACTAGCCGCTTACACTCACATATTTATTTGTTTATGATTTATTGATGATTTTGTTAAATACAATATAGTATATATTCACATTGCCATTTGAAAGTTGATGATAAACGCTGCACTGTTGCAAGAAATTGGCTAAACAAATTTTTTTTGTTTATTTCTCTTTCGTGACGAGCTTCATGATCGGAGATTGCAAATGGAAAAGGAAGCCAAAGATAGCAACACACACCAACCACTATGGGACGAGTTTCGTCTTTGGTTAGAAGACTTTTCAACCATATTAGGTTGATGGCTTCAAGGGCCGTGCGTTGGCATGTTGTATTTGAATCGTTTTAATTACGAAAACGAATTTATGCTACAATTACCACAGTAATCACGCTCGACAACCGTGTCTATTAGCTGTACTTTTTCTCAATGCATGTGTTTTTGTGTAATGACAGAATTTTTTTTGTGGCAATTACACTTTTTCCATAGTACACATGACTTTGTGCATCTGTTGGAAATTGTATTGATGGATTCGAACGCTAGACAGCGGAAGCCATCAATACAACTTCCAACAGATGCACAAAATCATGAGTACTACGGAAGAAGTGTAATTGCCACAGAAAAAAGTCTGTCATTATACAAAAACACATGCATTGGGAAAAAGTACAGCTATGGAGTAAGGCACGTATATAGGGTTTCAGCAGTCTTAGCTTCCGATATTTCTTTTCTTTTTGCTGTACATTTAATTTTCTTTTATTTTACCGGCTAAGCTGCTTGCTTTGAAGAAAAATCAAATAATTACCGACAACTATAAGTTTGACATTTGCTGAAAAATTTTGAGAGCTCAAAAATAACTCTGTTATTATCATTCTCTTTGAAAGTTATGGGTTTTTTTTTTCATTCAAAAAATGCCTAATTTTCTAAGAATGAGAAGTAGATTAATATTATATTTGCAAATAGCCATTTACTAAGGCAACGAGATTTGAACATTCCTTATGGTAATTCCCGACAAAAGCGACATCTACGTGTTGTTAGAACATTTAACACATTTTTCGAATTTGAATCTACTGACAGGGTTGCAACTCATCAGATTTTTTTTAATTTTTTTTTATTATTAATTCAAATTAAAAAACATTTTTTTTTTCAATATTTTATAAATTCTCATTTAAATTTTCATCAGATTTCAAAGTTTTGTTTCTTTGAATTCAAGTTTTAAAATTTTTTTTCCAATATTTCACAAGTTGTCATTGAATTGCACGTTTTATATGCGTTGTCAATGTCAATATTTTTATAAACTGTATAACCTTTAAAATAGTTGAAATGAATATAATTTTTCGTTTAATATATATTGTACTTGATGTACATAACATCAATTAGATGGCAACATGATTATTTAAATTTCAATAACAGCTGAAATCACGGCAAATAAAAATGTAACACACTTTTAGGCTGTAATTGAAAACGTTAGATGGCAAAGCTGTATTTTAACGGTATTATCTACAAACTTGTATATGTCGATGGTACGCCCTTATCTACGAAACGGATTTATCTACTTAAAGCAGCCTATCTTACCCCGCTAGAGTCGAGCTAAATGTAATTTCTAATTTTATCTTCTAAAAAATAAATTAAAAAAAAAATTACGATAAGTATACGCACACATGGTTTTGGTCACTTGAGTTAACTTTTGCAATGATGGGGGGTTACCTTATTCGTCATTCCCTTTATAACACCTACAAATATTTCTCCAAAAGCTTAAACTCATCGAAAAATATCCGTTAATTATAACAAGAAATGTGGGTTGACAATTCGTAGATAATTTTGTTGCTATTTTACCCAGATTTTTTCTGTTAAAGCAAAACGGTTGCAACTTTAGAACAATAATCCATTTGAATTTTAAGAAGAAGGTCGCAAACATGACAGCTCTAGTGATATGTTAAACAGTTGGTTGAGCAGTCAATATCTTCTCAGACTGCCAGACGCCTTAAAATCTCTGGAAAATGTATTTGGGATTTAATCCGGATGATGAATTTAATCCAGATGAGGCTTCAAGAATGAGCTAAAATCTGTATGTCGCCAGAGGCATTAAAGCTGATTCCTCGAGGTAAGACCCTAACGGCAACGGATGAAATATGGTCACAAATTCGGGGCTATGAACGCTCTAAGATAATGTGCTGCAAGCTAAACTTGGAGAGGTTGCTGTTGTAGGAACAGTCAAGAATTATCCGGCATCGATCCACTATGTCGGTCTAGGTTGAATGGGTAGCCTCGGAGGCCAATCCGGCCCATTGTGACACCCTGGTAAGTAAAATAAATAAAATGAAAGACAAGGTAAAAAATATGATCATGAAGTACGAGCCCGCTGCTCCGACCCGAAGGGGAGATATAAAGACGACAACATATGAGAAATACAAGAGATATAAAAATAGAATAGGAAGCAAGGCCCTATACATCACGCAACCACGCGAGTGGTTTCCCGGTCCACACTTATTCAAGCATTCCCACTCCGAGCGCCCAGCATTAATACTCCGCGTCCACGCATGAAGGAACGCTTGTTTACGATTTTACCGCGTCCCTCGTAGAAACAAATCCATCTTATCCACGTATCTGAGGAGAGTTCTCAGAGACACATCTGCAAGATCACCGAAATCGGAGAAAACCCTCATACCTAGGAGAGAAAGCCTGTGTTCCTGTAGACTCGGGTATAAGCCGAACAGATGTTCGTTCGTATCATGCTCATCAAGATATCGTCCACAGTAGTCGTTGTGCGAAAATACAATGCGCTCAGCCATATGGCCTATCACACAGTGTCTGGTTATGACTCATTTAATCACATTCAGTGACTCCATATCAAGGGCCAGAAACTCCCTTGTCCTCTTTCGGTTGACAGCAGGCCAGAGTGTTCTGCAATCCGACATCCATCCACCTCGTCGGCGCCTCCACACTGGTCATCTCCTCTACCATGTTCAGTAGTTTGACAAAAGGCACACTTTCCTGGCATACCCGTTCATTTCCCAGAACACCGACCCAGCCTAGCTCTTCAACCCAGCCTTCCTCGAATTCAAGGCTTTTAGAGCCGCCATACTTTCCTCATATTTCCTGAGCTTCGAAGGTGGGTAAGTCCATCCTCCAAATCTCCTTTGCCGGCAACGTAGTAACACAGACCTCTGCTTGAAAGATCGTACACTCGTACTGCAACTAACTGACTCCATCCTGAAGCTGTCAATGAAGAATGAGGTCTCATCCACCTCAAACGCAGCATCCGCCTACAACTCCTCCCTTCCGGGAAAGCGAATAATAAGCAACTTCTCTCGAATTGGTCTCGGGAGCAGGTAGTCAGTCTATCCCCTGCAGCCATGGCATCCAGAATGGAGCAGGGTCTGAGCGACATCAGCAGTAAAAATTGAAAATAAAAGAGCATTTAAGAGCAGGGAAAAACTTCCCACACATCAATTAGTGTTGCCCGATGCAAGTATAAGCTCAATGATAAGCGACCTCCTTTTTATAGCCGAGTCCGAACGGTGTGCCTCTTTGGCAGGAAATTTTTTCAAGGCAAAGTATTTCGCAAATGTCGCCAGCATTAGGAGGGAACAACTACTGCCGAAATTTTTTCTGATGTTCTAGCCAGAATCCAAACCCAGACGTGCAGCTTCATAGGCGGACCTCTGCTCTACGGTGACCTTAGCGGCACAGCTCCGAATATAGACGTGGACTGGTTGTATATTGAGCATTGCCTCGAATCCCGCCTTCGGTTTGGGTTTTTACGCCCCCCGTGATACCGACGCAGGCCAACTTTTGAAACTCTTCTCCAGAGCCTTGCACCATACCTGTGCTATTTATAACATCACTGGTCTAAAATTCAACGTGTACATCAGGCAAACTCCCCACTTTGTACCGAACATCCTTCTGCAGGAGTAGAAGGGGCATATCGCCTTTCGGCATCTTTCCCCCATTTTCTTTTTTCAGGACAGTTTAGATTGGAAAACTGGACCTAGATATATCGCCTCCTTTGATATCAGAGGCAGAGTGGTCTCTTTTAAAGACGGGAATCTAAAGTCCGGTATAAGAGCACCAGCTCCGTCTTCCTTGAGTTAGTCCTAAACCCATTTCTCGTAGACCATCTCGATAGCCTCCACAGTGACATTTCAATGCTTCAAATCAATAGGAACACGTCTTCTGCATATGATGTTCTAACCAAGATTCGAGCCCACGCGTTGAACGTCATAGGCGGACCTCTGCGCTACGACGACCTTAGCGGCACAGCCCTCAAGAGGGTTTATATTCAGCATTGCTTCGAAACCGGTCTTGGGTGTGGAACTTAATGTTTCGTGATCCCGAAGTAGGCCAGTATCTATATCTTTTGAATCTCTTTTCCATAACCTTCCAAACAAATACAAATTTTGCCCATGAATTCCACTAAGGAACAACCTTCCACCACACCAATACTCCATTTGGCGGCACTGGCCTCACAATGGCCGCGTACATCGGGCAAACTCCCCACTTTCTACCGAACATCCTTCATTAGGAGTAAAAGGCACATATCGGCTTTCGGCACCTTTCCCCCATATTCTTTTTCGAGGACAGATTCCAATGGTGCACTAGGCCTAGGTATATCGCCTCCTTTGACAACAGAGGCAGAGTGGTCTCGTCCAAATACGAGAATATAAAATCTAGTATCATATACCTCCGAATCAAGGGCACCAGCCTCGTCTTCCTTGATTTAGTCCTTAACCCATTTCTCGTAGCTCATCCTTATAGCCTCCACAGTATCATTTCCATAATCTCGCTGATCGTCGACAGAATACTGCTTCGAATCAATAGGACAACGTCTTCTGCATATGTTGTTCTAGCCAGAATTCGAGCCCAGGGGTTCAGCGTCATAGGGGTTGTAGGGGTTCAGCATTGCCTCGAATCCCGTCTTCGGTGTGGAACTTAATGCCCCGTGATCCCGAAGTAGGCCAGTATCTGTACCTTATGAAACTATGCTCCACAACCTTCCACCGCGCCAATACTCCATTTGATGGCACTGGTTTCACAAAGGCAAACTTCTCACTTCCTACCGAACATCGTTCAGCAGGAGTAGAAGGCGTATATCGCCTTTCGGTACCTTTCACCGTATTCTTTTTCCAGGACAGTTTCGAATCGACAACAGAGGCGAAGAGGTCTCGTCCAAAGGCAGGAAAATAAAATCTGATACCATGTACCTCTGAGCATTAGCTCCGTCTTCCTTGATTTAGTCCTCAACCCATTTCTTGTAGCCCATCGCGATAGCCTCCACAGCGTCAATTCCATAATCTCGCTGATCGTCGACAGATATCTGCCTCGAATCAATAGGATGACGTCTTTCGCATATGCGATCAGACTAACGTCATCTCCGTTGAAATCCAATAAGACTTAGTTTATCACTAGGTCCCCGAGAGTCGTCAAGGACACCCCTCGTTTGAGGCGTTTCCCATGTAATCCGCCTTCTGACCACACTGTCTCCCAAGTCCGTATTTATATTCCTACCGCCATGCATATTTTCTACCGAGAGATCTTCAGGTGGATCCCCATGAGGTACAGGGGTGCGACAATCGGCCTTATCTTCACGATGTTCCTTCTATTGGAGGGACGTATCGATCGCTCATACATAGATTTCACTCCAATAGGAATCTTGAAAAAATCTTCTTGCTAGTCACGACAGGCCACTGTCTAATTGGAAAACCAGCTTAAAGACAAAAAGTTGCAACGATATCTGCAGCAAAGAGCGTAAGAAAGAACAAGAACTGGCGTTAGAGCGTAATACGGGATGACGAGTGACAAAATTTAAAGACACATCATATTTGAATTACTTACGATATTTCGTTTTTCCTTTATTGCAACTTTCGGTTGCAAAGAAACAAAGCAAAATACGAAAAAATGTTCGAACGAATGCCCGAATCAAAACAGAATAACCCGAAAATGTTGCAACCCTTAATGTGAATCCAATTGGAATACAATAAAAATGTTGTGTCTTTAACGCGAGTTATTTTACGGTACGGGGAAGACAAAGCAGAAACCCTCTCTTGTATTAGATCTTATGCTCTTTGATCTGCAGAAGTTGTGAGAATGTTGAGTAATAGGAAACTGTAGAACATTCATTTGCTGTGGGCTTGTGCCGCCGCTTGTGCTGCAGAAGTTGTGAGAATGTTGAGTAAGAGGAAACTGCAGAACATTTGCTGTGGGCTTGTGCCGCACTGCCAAGCAGAATGCGTTCCACTGTAGTTTCTCCCCACTTTGAAGACTTGTCTGAATAAGATATTGAGAACATTTGCAAGTTATTAGAAAGCATGCTTCCTTCTCCTGTTCCTGTGGTTTCACAGTAGTCTTCATTGTCTGAGTAAGTCTCATGAATACTTCCCAAAGAACCACCCAGAGGTGATTTTTCTAAGATTTTGAAATGACACAAACAACGATGACGCCTATGAATAAGATGTTGAGGACATTCGCAAGCTATTAGAAAACATACTTCTTTCTGCTGATCCTGTGGTTGCCCAATAGACTACTTTGTCTGAGTAAGTCTCATGGATACTGCCCCCTATAACTAAAGTTATTGTATACATCCGTTTCCAATATAGGGTTTTGGTATATTTATGGGGTTTGTTGATAATGGAATTTTTTTGGATTTTCCTTGAGAAAAATTATTTAAAATAATAACTCTTTAGCCTTTTAGTGATTCGTTATTTATTTACAAAACTTATTGATAATTGTTTAATAACACATTTTAAACAAACTGAGTTTTTCTCTTCTCTGTATAAACCAGCAGAGAATCAATCCTAAGTACATATACATTAAACATTTCTAGTGACTAAGGTTACATTAAGTGACAAGTAATACTTGTTAGATGGATGAGAATGGAAATGGAAAGGATTCTGAAGAGAGGGATATGCGAGAAAATTCGATTAATTTTGAACTAAGGCTAGGTATGAGTACTGAACAATGGCGAATGAGCTTAAGAACTACAACAATTTGGAATAAAGGCAAACAATGGTAATAATTTTGTTAAAAAACTACAGTCTACTACTCTCATGAATTTGAGCTTTGTATCCTGGAGTATTTTGCAAATTATTCGTAAGCGCTGAGGGCTTTTTGTTGATGCCATTATACGCTGGAGGCTCATCGGCAGAGAAAACAGAATTGTCATGGCCTTGGATGTGGCGGGTGTGAGCTTCTATGCCACCGTTCTCGGCCTTTTCGGCATCATTGGTTTTGGCTTTGCCCTCCAACATGAAACAGGTGATAAGGAAGAGAATGGAACCTGAGGATAATACAAAAAGAACAAAATTAACATAGAGTTATATACATAAAATCCTTTGAAATAAATACTTACTTATGCCATACATGCCAGCATAGAATATCATAATGGATTCACGATAGCCAATGGCCTTTGCCACGGGATCAACCAAGATGGGCAAGTTGCCACCAATGTTGTTCATGACAAACAAAAAGACACCAATGGTTGATGAACGCACATGCAATGGCACAATTTCCACAACAATGGCAAAGACAATTCCAAACCACATTTCAGCAAAGAAATAAGAACCTCCTAAAGTGATCATGGCCCACAATGGTTCGAAGAAGACCGAGCCAAATGCTGGCAAGGTGGCAATCAACTGACTGATGGCCAATACAAATGCCCTCGAACGAATACCCATTTTGGCAACAATCTTATCAGACACCACACCTCCAACCACCACACCAACACTGCCAATACCAATGGTGACGGCAAAGAGCCACCAACCCAAATCGGTTTCAGGGAAATACTGATTATAGTACAAATCGGCATTATAGGCAAATGTCATGCCGCCACAATGTCTGATCGAGGCAGCAATCATCAACATGATCATGGCAGGATTTTTCAAAACTGACCACAAATTGGCCTTCTTTCCATCTTTGGTTGTCATGGAATCATCAGAGATTGATTTTCTTTCGGGTTCCTTCAGAGTGACACCGGTCAAGGCAGCGATTACAACAGCTAAGGCACCAGCACCCAAATAGCATACACGCCAGCCCAAATTGAAGAAGTTGGCTTGAGTTATGTAACGGCCGACAGGGAAAGCAATACCATAGCCTCCATAAATGCCCCAGTTGAAGATGGCCATGACCAAAGCTCTCTTGTCCTCGGGGAAGATGTCGGACATAATGCCAGTGGCCAAGGGATTGCAGCCGGATTCACTAAAATGAAGAAATAAAAATGGAAATGCTGTAATGTTAGTAAAAAACAAATAAAAGCGTGCTAAGAGTCTTGGGAACCCACCACCATGGATTCTGCTAAAAATTTATACAAAATAAATTTAGTTGAAGGGCATAATTTTATTCTACATACCAAACTTCTGTCAAACCAGCAAAAATTAAAGCTTCTTGTAACCGAAGGATGGTCGAGAGACCGGTTTGCATGGGAGCTTTATTATTGACATAGTTGTTGAAAGTCATAACAAAACTCTACATGCAAAATTTCAGCCAAATCGAACAAAAATTGCGGCTATATCAGGTTGTCGAACAATCGAACAAAATCTGTGGTTTGTAAGGGCTCAAAAAGTCAAATCGGGAGATCGGTTTATATGGGAGCTACATCAGGTTATAGACCGATTTGAACCGTGCTTGGCACAGTTGCTGGAAGTCATAACAGTACACTCAAGATGTCAAATCGGGAGATGGGTTTATATGAGACCTATGTCTGAATCTGAAACGATATGGCCCATTTGCAATTCCCAACGACCTACATCAATATTAAGTATCTGTGCGCGTTCGACTGCTATCGTGATTTCCACAGACGGACGAACATGGCTAGATCGACTCAGAACGTCGAGATCAAGAAAATATAAACGTAACACCTCGAAGAAACCTTAATTCCAATACATATAAAAGTTAGTTACAACTCGAAGCTACGTTTAATAAGCCGTATTGCATTAAATACAAGCATTTAATATATCTTATCACTTATTCGAATTCAGTTCGCTGCAAACAGTTGTTAGCATGACAGTTCCCGTTCAAAAAATGAGAATTCTGTTCCGTATGAAGTCCACTGAACAAAGTTGCCACAGTTATCAAATTATGATAAGCTAATGGGCCATTTACATTCAAAGTTTAATCTTATATCCATTGGGTCATTTAACTTATTTTTTTGAGGAAAATATTCGATGTGCCTATATTGCATATATTGATATTTCCTATATATATATAAGTCCTAAAATTTACTTACCCAGCAGCCATTATCATTCTCAGTAGCACCAATTGCCAATACTCCTTTACAGTTCCTTGTAAAATGATAGCCACAGCAAATATCAAAGTGCAGATGGTCAACATTTTTACACGATTATATCGATCAGCTGCAAGACCCATAAAAACACCAGCAATGGTAAAGACCAAAATAAATGTTGGTCCAGCCAATATCTGATATTCAATTCCCAGGCCATTGCGATTCCACTCACAATAAGTTGTTCCATTATGATCCAACGCATGACAGCTGTAAAAATAAATATAAAAAAATAATTAGAGCAATTTTGACACACCTTGTTGTGATTTATTGGACCTATAAGGTGTCCACCGATGATACTGGGTGTTTCCCTTGATAGAGAATAAAATAAAAATCCAATATCCTGTAAAGGATAAAACAACCAAATCCTGTCCTAAATACCTACTCGTACTAAAAAAGGCTAATGGATAGCTCGCCCGAGCAGTATGAACCCACAGAGGACAACAATGTGCAAGGCAGTCAATTCTACATCTAGGCATCGTAAATAGGCGTGGTGATAGCATTGCCATTGATTTCGAGATATTGGGATTGAAGCAGACTCAAAACACATCCTTTTGTTGAAAATACATCAGAAGTCTTTAGACTGCGAAAGGTTCTAGACCCCACACCTGGCTCAATAGGTCAGAAATTAGGTAATGTAAGTTGAATACCTATTCAGGGAACATTTGGATACAAATTTCTTGAAAAACAAAATGGATACTTTCAAAAAGTGTCTATTTTGATACCTATTCTGTGGTGGAAGTCGAACCCCTACATGTTTAATCTGAGATCGTTACCAACTCAGCTACCGGGTCGCTTAATGGTATAAGTGATTATAGATTGCCACTATAACCGAAGCTGCCATTTTTTTTTGGCTGGAAATGAATGCGGATACTGGATGACCTACGTAGTGTATGTGAGATCGTGGTAAAGCCACTAAGAAGACGAAGAATGGGTTGGAGCCGAAACTACGAATGACAGTGATGGTGCTTTTTACTCGCAGATATAAGATATTGGAGTTTAGACTCCAATGCTATTTTCAAATGAGGAAAATAGTTCTCGCAAATCTTCGATTCCAAATAGTCCTGAAACTACTCCTGCAGGAAGATGTTCAGTATTAAGCGGGGAGTTAACCCAAAGATGATTAATATAAAGTATACTGCCATTTTGAGACTAGGGCTGACATATGGTGCATTGACATGATGAATGGTTGTTAGATGGGATTACTCGTTTTAGGGAGTCGAAATAAGAGCAGCATTGACTGCAAACCGCATACAGGTTTGACAGAGACACTAAATGTGAACCCTATGAAGGTCTATATTTGCGACCAAGGTTAAGGGAGCACGGTATGACAATGCAAGACGGCTACAGCCGCAGTTCTATTCTGGATCATCCTTCCTGAGGAAAATGTCTCAGACTACCTGCCACCGATACCAATTCGAGATGCAATCTTCACATTTTCTTACTGAGTGAAATGGGCATTCGAATGTTATGTTTGAAGACAATTGGTCCTCGGTCTTCAAAAATGGCTCCATGATGGAGTAAGGGACGGACGAGATGTCTATGCACTTGATTTCGGTATATCACTTATACAGCCGGTCGAGAGAACAGTGCCATTACGATTAGTGCAATAGATATGCTAGGAGAGGATATGCCTTTCTCGAAACTACAGATCTTCGTGGACATTTGGACAGTATGGCGGCTCTTTAAGCCTTGATTTTAGGGATAACTGGGTCAAGGTGTATGGCGAAACTTTCAGAAGTACTTAATAGAATCCAGGCTCATGACATCGCTCTGACTTAGAATTCTGGATATAACAAAATGCCCGAAAATTATAAATAAATGCGGCAGGAAAGTCTCATCCTCGGCGTGGTTAGATGGGTTTATTTACAATTTCCGAAAATTGTAAATAAATGAGCCAGGAAAGTCTCATCCACGGCGAGCAAGTTATCAGAAGGGATGGCCCATGCAAATGTGGTGTGGAGGTAAGAATCCATACATAGATGATGAATTGCCTGAACTGGTAGTCTGACCTACCATGAAGAAGGACGGGTGAATTGCTTCTTTTCTACAAGAGAGCACTATGACGGGAGTTACAACCGAACACTGTATGATAGGCCCCAGAGCGGCACACTGGGTAATTCTCAAGATGAGCAGGACCGAGCACTTGCTTTATTCATGTCTGGGGCTGCAGACACCTAGTCTTCATTTTGAGCATGTGTTTTTTCTCCGGTCCTGCGAACGTGGCTCTGAGAGACTCGAAAAGAATAGATTAGATGTCTGCATTTTCCTCACTATAAGCAGAATTCCGACCTTTCCGCCTAATAACCAAGGTTTCGATGAGGTTTTTTCTATATGGATTTTGACAGAAATCTGCTTCAAAAGCTGAACAGAATACTCAGCTTAAATATTCGTGCAAAATGCAATGCAAAGTATTCAAATCCACAGCATCTGTTTCAACAAATCTCTAATTGTATACACCCCATAATTCATTATTAAAGGTCATGTGTTGCCAGATTTGTGAATTACATTTGAGAAAATGTCGTGGGATCGTCGTAGGACCTTTTTTCTCTGTATGTTCCAAACAGAATTTAAAAAGAGTTTACCAAAATCTTCATATATTTCGCACCTGTGACTAAAAATTCCATCTTACCTAGCTTCTTCTTTAATTGCTGAGCATTGTTCAGGTACTTCTGCTCTCGAAAACATGGTACTATTCTGCTGGCATGATATATCACCATATTCCAATTCAATGGCTGTTTGCTTGGAGGTGACACCAATCAGATAATGACCCAATTCACCGAGAATATAGCCAATGGTCAAAACACCCAAGACGTAGGCGCTGTAATAGCCGCTTAGTTTGGAGAGCACCGGTAGCATTTTGATGAACTAAAAAGAGAATAAAACAAAAAAAAATCTGTTAATTAAACTTTTACCAAGTGATAAATTAATTAATTTATACACATACATACATATATGAATACATGTTCTTAATATATTTTTATCTCAATGTTACCCTAATTACGAGTAAAAAATTGGAACAACTCCAAGCAGTTAATTAGCAGTTTGAAAGTTTTTGACTCATATTTATATTTATTAATATTCCTAAAAACAATTGATGATTAATTATGCACAAAGTTGATTAAAACAAACCATTTTGAAAGTTCATAAAATAAATTCCTTACGATTTTGTTTCCACCTAAACACGCGGGCATGCCTTTAATCAGATAATCATTGTGCAAATTGTAAATGATTTTAAATGTTTTAAACATTTTGTTCTTATTAGTTTGGCTTTTTTGTTGTTGTTGCCGTTGTTAAATATCGCTCATTAATTTGTTCATTGTAATTGATGCCAACTGCCAATAAATTAATTGCAAGTGATAGTGATAGCTGCTGCCATGTAAGTGCATTACAAAGGATAAAGAAAATATGAGAACCTAAAATGACAGTTGTGAACAAGTTTTGTAACGATGACAGATGAACACAACTTATCAGTTCTGCTGCAGTTGTCAATAATATGGGGCTAAGCGCGTGTCTTAAAAAAATAAAACAATCTATTAACTGCTATTTGACATCCGCTTTGTTTGTGTTGTGTATGTAGTCCCTATTAGCACTAGGAATAGAAATCATTCCTCTTACATTGCCCTTCTATAAACTGAGAAAATTGTTGAAGAATTTTCAGGTGCAGAAAGATTTAGTAAATCGCATTGAACGTTAAATTTTTTACACACCATCACTGTATATATATTAGACGAGGTCTCAACCGGTTGAAGCCTTGTAATGAGACGGTCATCGTAACTCTTGACCAATCGCAGGTTTTTATTTCGAAAATACTTTCTCTGGAGATTTAATGGTCTGCCTGTCTGAAAAAAAAATTTATGCCCCCATCGCAGTATGGGCGAAATGAACGACCTAGCGTCGCTTAAATTTCAACTTGTTTGAAATCCGGCAAAGTAGTGCTCTCAATCGATCATAAACACTCCACTAATCTTAGAAATCGATTCTACATTGATTGATTTGATGCAGTAGAACAGCTGTAAGCTGCCAAACTCAACATATGTTTCAGCGGATGCATACTAAAGGCGCTATTACACGGCATCTAGATGTCTTAATGGTCATGAGAGGATCCGTCGTACAAAATTTCATTTAAATCGGATAAGAATTGCGCCGTCTAGAGGGTCAAGAAGTCAAGATTGAAGATCGGTTTATATGGCAGCTATATCAAAACATGGACCGATATGGCCCATTTACAATCCCAACTGACCTACACTAATAAGAAGTATTTATGCAAAATTTCAAGCGGCTAGCTTTACTCCTTCGAATGTTAGCGTGCTTTCGACAGACAGACGGACGGACATGGCAAGATCGACATAAAATGTCACGACGGTCAAGAATATATGTACTTTATGGGGTCTCAAACGAATATGTCGAGTAGTTACAAACAGAATGACGAAATTAGTATACCCCTATCCTATGGTGGAGGGTATAAAAAACAAAATTGAGGTATCTTTACCAATTTCACATAATAAGAATTTTGGCAACTATCGATTTTGAAAAAATGTGGGGTGAGCCCCCCCTCCAAAATAAAATCTTGGCTACGTCCCTGGCATACACGTTTAACACTGGCAGTAAATATTACACAGGTGTTGCGATGACACTGCAACATCTTTCCGTTCGATTTGTTCAGTATTAAACTTTTGTTAAATTAACTTAAGCAATTTCTAGCAAATTTAATAAAACGATAACAATTAAGGTGTTAAAAAATTTGCTCTAACACGAACAAAAAACAACTTATTGCTCATAACAAAGAAAGTGAAAGGAGTTTGTGTAAAAGTTACAACAAGCAATTTAGAACCGGAAACTAGTTATACCACACAAGGTTGCCATTGCTTCTCAAAAACGTATGGGATTTTTTTTTTTGCTAAACACCATTTTGGAGATTCAAATGTCAAAAGTTGGGTAACAAAAAAAGCACTTAAAAATGACCATTGTCATTGTATAAAACCAGAATACAAATTGTCTAATTTTATAACATACAGACAAAGAATGTTTTGTAATATACTTCATATCCGCATGGGTTCTAGTTCATGATTTGATATACATACATGCATACATCAATGTATGTGAATGCTTTTGTTCTTGTCTGCCATACATTTGTTGATACAATCGAGTACTTTACTTTTATAGATTTTTTTCTTTCTAATATTACTTTGTTTTGCATTTTGAAGTTTTTTGTTTTTTTTTGGCATTTTCAACTTTTACCGGTTTTATGTTGTTACCCCCGTTTTATCTTGTTGTCTAGTTTTTTTCTTCTTTTATTTACTTTAATCCCAGTTCAATTTGTAGCCTTGAAGACCATTAAAATAAAAATAAATAAATAGCAATAAAAACAAAAGTACAAAGATACAACAACAGCGATCGACAAACAACAACAACAAATAGTGATTGGCATTGAACATATGCCAATGACTTTGGGAATTTTCGAAGAAAAAAAAACTCCTAATGTCTTTTTTAATTCATCTTCGCTATCTATTGCTCTTCAAGTTTCGATAATTAGCTATCAATATATAGGGAATATACATATTTTGTTTTGATTAATGTTGTACTTGAAATTTCCTATTGTGTTTTGCCAGTTCGTTTCAAATTTGACTTCTTTACAGAGCTTTTAAGAGCCACACCTTAATTTTTTAAGAATGAATTGAGATAAAAGGCTCAAAAAAAGGAATAAACAAGTAAGAGCGTGCCAAGTTCGGGCGGGCCGAATCTTATATACCCTCCACCATGGCATTTGTCGAGTTCTATGCGCCGTAAACAAAGAATATTGACTAAAAACTGTTATGCTACTGGAGCTATGTCAAGTTATAGTCCGATTCGTACCATAAATGAATGCTGAACATTGAAGAAGTCATTGTGTAATATTTCAGTTCATTCGGATAAGAATTTCGCCTTGTAGGGGCTCAAGATGCAAAGTCGGGCGATAGGTTTATATGGGAACTGTATTTAGCTATTGATCGATTCAGACCATATTAGACACGTATGTTTCAACATGTCATGAGAAAAGCTGTTGTACAAAATTCCAGCCAAATCGGATGAGAATTGCGCCCTCTAGTTGCTCAAGAAGTTAAGATCCAAGATCGATTTATATGACAGCTATACCAGATTATGAACCGAATTGAATCATACTTAACACAGTTGTTAGAAGTGATACCAAAACACTACGTACAAAATTTCAGTCAAATCGGATGAGAATTGCGCCCTCTAGAGGCTCAAGAAGTCAAGATCCCAGATCGGTTTATATGGCAGCTATATCAGGTTAAATGCCGATTTGCGCCATATTCAGCACAGTTATTGGAAGTCATAACAAAACACCTCATGCAAAATTTCAGCCAAATCGGACAAGAATTGCGCCTTTTAAAGGCTCAAGAAGTCAAGACCCAAGATCGGTTTATATGGCAGCTATATCAAAACATAGACCGATTTGAACCATACTTAGCGCAGTTGTTGGAAGTGATACCAAAACACCTCGTGTAAGATTTCAGTCAAACCGGACGAGAAATGCGCCCTCTAGAGGCTCAAGAAGTCAAGACCCAAGACCTATATCAAAACATGGACCGATTTGGCCCATTTACAATCTCCTACACTAATAAAAAGTCTTTGTGCAAAATTTCAAGCCGCTAGCTTTACTCCATCGAAAGTTAGCGTGCTTTCGACAGACAGACGAACGAACAGACGGACGGACATAGCTATATCGACTTAAAATGACTTGACGATCAAGAATATATATACTTTATGGGGTCTCAAACGCATATTTCGAGGTGTTACAAACAGAATGACGATATTATTAAAATCCCAATATATATGGAAGTTACATCTAAATCTGACCCGTTTCGGCCAAACTTTATAGATATTGAGGTAGAATAGGTTAGGTTTAAGTGGCAGTCTGTCATATGGCAGCTATATCTCAATCGGAACCGACTTCTATGATATTCACCAGTAATATTAGGAGTCAAAAGAAATTTCTTTGTGCCAAATTTCGAGAGAATCGTTTAACAAATGAGCACTTTATTGCAATATTTCTCAAAATCGGACGAATATATACAGGAGAGCTATATTTAAATCTGAACCGCTTTTGACCAAACTTTATGGACATTGTGCAATTCGTAGCGTTGTACAAAATTTTGAGAATCGGTTAACAAATGACCATTTTATTGCATTATTATTGCAAATCGGAGGCTAAGGCACTGAACGCCTGAGTTCGAATCCTGGCGAAACCATCATAATCCAAAGAGGTGTCGCACTGCGGCCCGCCGTTCGAACTCGGCTATAAGAAGGAGGACCCTTATCATTGAGCTTAAACTTGAATCGGACTGCACTTATTGATATGTGAGAAGTTTGCCCCTGTTCCTTAGTGGTATGTTCATGGGAAAAGTTTGAAAAATTTGCATTATTGCAAATCAGACGAACTTATATATGGAAGCTATGTATATACAAATCTAAACCGATTTCTATGGAATTCACCAGTAATGTCTAAAAAAATCCTTAAGTTTGTACACAAATTAACATGGACGGACATAGCTAAATCGCATGAGAAAGTGATTCTGAGTCGATCGGTATACTTATCAATGGATCTATCTCTCTTCCTTTTGGGTGTTACAAACAAATGCACTAAGTTATAATACCCTGTACCACAGTAGGGTATAATTATGGGAACGCAGATTAATATTTCCATGCGTTTCGAACGGAATGACTAGATTAGTGTACCCACTACTTTAATATTTTGGATGCCGCGACCTTTCCTGACCTTTAATTGTTGGAAACATTCCTATTAAAACACACTCCATCAAAACCCCCGTATCCCAAAATGAGAACAAATTTTCCCCGATCACGAAAAAAATCTCCTGTTTGGGGAAATTTGGCCTGATCTGACAACACTGCTTTGAACGAATAATGGTCAGTAAGCCCAAAGAAAGGTGAATAAACCCAAAGAAAGGTGAATAAGCCCAAAGAAAGGTGAATAAGCCCAAAGAAAGGTGAATAAGCCCAAAGAAAGGTGAATAAACACAAAGAAAGGTGAATAAGCCCAAAGAAAGGTGACTAAGCCCAAAGAAAGGTCAATTAGCTCAAAGAATGGTCATGAAGCCCAAAGAATGCTCATTAAGTCTAAAGTGAACCTTTTCACCTTTGAGCGTTGGACAATTTTAGTACAAACATAAATTTATTTATTTTAATTTAAGACTTAAGTTGCCAGGTGAATAGCATGGCAAGTTAATGCTCAATTTGTAGTGTATAGTATAAATAATACTCGTCTGGAGTGAACTTTAAATCCAGTCACTTAGGAATGGATTCATAAATCTTTAAAACAAGTCAGCCAACATATAATCATTTCCGTTTAGAAAGTCAATGATATACTTATTGTTGCTACAAAGTAAATTTTAAACAATACTCACATGTGCGACTATTTTAATGGAAGGAAACGCCCATATTACATTTGAAACAAATTGACTTTTCAATCTCTGCAATTGTGTCGATAGAGTTATAATTTTATAATAGAACCAAAACTATTAATATTCCTAAAGCAAATCTACAATTATATGCTACAAAACCATGTGGAATTAGTATGCACCTGTAGCTTGATTTGCATGTGTAAATTTCATTAGGGGAGGTGTTTTAATCAATGTAATGTAGTGTTCGAACGATATACAGTAGTCCATTTTTATGAGATTTTGAGGGATATTGAAATTTAGTTTCGTAAAACTCGTGCATTTAGAATTTGCTTGAAATTGACCGTCACGTCCTTTCACTTTATGCTCTAACAAGTTTGAATCTGCGATTTCAGACATAAGTAGCTAGAAAGAACGATTTACTATCCTAGCTAGACCCATCTTTAATAATTTTACCAAATTCCTTTTTCTCTTTTCATCAGATAGAGACATCCTTGGGCGTTTCTTCCAACAGCATACATTCGATATTCCATGAACATCTCGTCGTAAAAACAGTTTGGTTCTCGCTGGATTCCGCAACAATTTCGTGTTGCTTAGGTCGAAGAAATTATGAAAAAATAAGATCGCGGTGCTTCAAATTACGTTTATAAGATCGTCACAAGTGGTTAATCATGGATCTATACGTATGAGCCCGAAACAATTCAACAATCGACCTTCGAAGCCGAGCCAAATCCAACGTAAGTTGTTCGTGGAAGAAGCACTTCAAAGTAAATGGTCGCTTGTTTTTTCGGCGCAACTGGTCATGTGGTGACCTTTCCGTTTGAGCAGCATAGAACGATCAATTCTGAGTGGTACATCACAATTTGATTGTCTGCGTCCAGACCTCCTTCCTGCGCAGTACTTCCTCTCGTCTACCAGCATCTTTTGTACCATTGTCTCAGGCGAAACGTCACCAATCGCTGTTTCCAATTCCCTGAGACTTTCTACCCAGCGATCGCAGTGAAAAAATGTGTGTTCCACATCGTGTGCAACTTCTAGCTCCTCATAAATGCACCTACTTGAAGAGTATTTGTCCATTCTATTCAGGTATTTCCGGAAGTAACAATGGCCTGTCAACAGTTGTATCATATAATAGATGACGTTGCCGTGCTTCCTATTTCTCCACATCCGTACATCGGGTATTAGTCGATTCTCATTCGTCCACCTTTATTGCCATCTCTCGATAGTCTCCTCTCGTATGACCCGTACATAATCCCTTTGAATTTCACACTGTCCTCTCTGGGTGTCGCATTTCGCGGTGTAGAGGTTCGTCCCTGGCTCGCTCCATGGCCTGTAGGTCTATCGGAACAATTCCGGCTATTACAAGGGCTGCGGGTTCCGTCATTGTCCCTAAAAGCCGCCGTCCTCTGTACCGAGAGCAGGAATTTTGCTCTGCAGTGTCTAGCCCCATATTTCACTTCCATAGAGGAGAATGCTATTGCATGTCTCCATTAAGAGTCAGCTCCTGCCCGAGTTTTCTCAGAGATCGCACTATAATAGTTGTTGTAGATGGATTCTCATCTGACGAATATATATTGACCGCAGTAGTTCCACAAGGTTCTGTCTTTCATCCAGAAATTCAAAGCAAGTGTCAATAAACACTACTCCCTCTTTCCCCCCTGCTATCTTTAACTATCCTCTTCAAGGCAATGTACTGCATATATAGGGGACATCCAATGCGTGTTGGTTGATTGAAAAAAAATCACCTGTCCTAGTTTGCGCGCCTATTAGATCGACCAAACCGTCGAATTGATGAGTCATCCGCCGTACCATAATTTGGAGGTGACTGAATCCGAGTGGAAAAACTGCTATGACAATTGATTTGAGGCCCTGCAAAAGTGTATAAATCATGCCGTAGGATACTTTGAGAAACAAGAAAGTCGATCTAGCCATGTCCTTCGGTTTGTCGAAAGCACGCTAACTTTCGAAGCAGTAAAGCTAGGCGCTTGAAATTTTGCACAAATACTTTTTATCAGTACAGGTCGGTTGGGATTGTAAATGGACCATATTGGTCCATGTTTTGATATAGCTTCCACATAAACTTGATTTCTTGAGCCGCTAGAGGTCGCAATTCGCATTCGATTTGGCTGAAATTTTTCATGAGATGTTTGAGTTTGACCGTCAACAACTACGCCATGGTTCAAATCGGTTCATAACCTAATAGCTGTCATATAAATCTATCTTGGATCTTGACTTCTTGAGGCACTAGAGAGCGCAATTCCTATCCGATTTGGCTGAAATTTTGCATGACGTGTTTTGGTTTGACCATCAACAACTGTTCCAAATACGGCCCAAATCGGTACATAATTTGATATAGCTGCGATATAAACCAATCTTGGATCTTGACTTCTTGAGCCACTAGAGGGCGCAATTGCTATCTGATTTGGCTGAAATTTTCTACAACGGCTTCTCCTATGACCTTCAACATACGTATCCAATATGGTCTACATCGATCGATAGCCTGATGCAGCTCCCATAGAAACCGATGTCCCGATTATGCTTCTTGAGTCCCTTTAAGGCGCAATTCTTATCCGAACTTAGCACGCTCTTACATGTTTTTTGGTCTAGTAATTTTTTTTAACGTTCTGGTTGATCAAAAACTGTAAAGAATAAGAAAACTCTAGCCTAGTCCCATCAAGGATGTCATTATTACTCACGTATAAACACTTAAACTGTTTAAATAATCTGATGGCATATTCTAGTCAGGTTTTTGTCAAGTGATTAAATTTACAATTATTGTGACCGACATTTATTGCACACGACCGTTTTTTTTTTCCTTTCAAAGTCATGATTATATGAAGTGTGCTTTACACAAAAGAATGATCTATTAGATTGAATTTATAAAATTCCAATGAATTAGTGATTTTATTAGTTTAATGGTTTCTTTATTATCCATGGTAGTAATGAATGAATGCTTTAATAGCTCAAAGGTAGTCTTTATGTCAAAAAAAAACTGAACGAGTTCCTAGGGAAAAAGGAATTTCCAAGGTTAGCCACTTAAATGTTTAACAAGAAAAGAACATTGACAAGAATTTTTTTGTTTACAAAAAAAAACATTAAAAATCCCCAGACTATTTCCTCTTAAGTTTGTAGAAGCATGATGTGTATCTAGGTATATGAATCATGCGTGGAGCAGTAAAGCACTTAATGGCTTAATGAAAGACCAGTTTGAAAACCCAAGACTTGAAGCTATGCGTTTGGGTATTCCCCATGAGAGGAAATCATTATTTTTTGTTGTAATGAAATCGAATCAACAATCACGTGTGAACTTTTCTTGACCATTTTAAGTTTATGTTGCAGTTTTTTTTAGCTTGAAGCATGTCTTACGTTCTTACGCACTTTTAATACCTGTTTGAAATTGGCATCACAGTCATGACATTGAATATTTGTTATGTGTAATTTATAACACTTTCAATATTGAGTAAATTGTTGATTTGTTGATTTTTTCCTATTTTTGTTTGGAGTAATTAATGAAGTGTTCACTTAACTCTACCATTCACAAATGAATTACATATTATGCAGCAAATATGCGGAGCAGGCTCATATATCACACCTGCTGCATACTTATGATTTCATAGGCTTTTTATACGAGGTGAGTTTAAAAATACTAAAAATATCAGCTCTAACCACCTAGAAGAGTAGTGGATTTCCCGATTGCTGTATAATCTACAACTCACAAAATCTTTTTCTTCTACAAGGCATGAAAAAAGTTCCCAAGTTGATTTTAGTAACAACCCTCGTTAATTCACAATTGTGAAGTATTTAAGGAATTTTGGTATTTAAGCGCCACTAGAGCTTAATTAACGCACGATTAGGAATTCAACACAATTCAATGTTTACTGAGCAACTAAACGAGTTTCAGATTTATTCACACGTTAATTTAGATGACTCAAAACATTTTGGCAACTAGACTTACTAGACAAATAGTCATGTTACTAATGTGGCATTATGAATAAATTTTCAATTTAAATTGAAATGAAAAATGTGTCATGATGTCAATTTTTTTTATATAAGTAAGACGAATATGAAAAACTAATTGATTTTCAAAAAAAACTCCAGAAGAAGTTGGAACAAGTAAAGGCGTGCCGGTTTACATGGGAGCTATATCAAGTTCTTGATCGATTTGGTCCGTACTTGGAAAAGTTGTTGGAAATCGTAACAGAACACTATGTGCAAAATTTCAGCCAAATCGGACAAATTGCGGCTTCCAGGGGCTCACAAAGTCAAATCGGGTGATCGGTTTATATCGGAGCTATATCAGGTTCTTGACCGATTTCAATCACACAGTCGTTTGAAGTCATTATGTGCAAAATTTCAAGTTCAAGAAGTCAAATGGGGAGATCGGGTTATATGGGAGCTACGTCAGGATCTAAACCGATTTGGACCGTACTTGGCACAGTTGTTGGAAGCCATATCAGAACAGCATGTGCCGAATCGGACAAAAAATGCGGTTTCCCGGGGCTCAATCAAATCAGGAGATCGGTTTATATGGGAACTATATCAGGTTATAGACCGATTTGCACCGTATTTGACGCAGTTGTTGGAAGTCATAACAGAACATTTCGTAAAAACTCTCAGCCAAATCGGGTGAAAATTGAGGTTTCCAGGATCTTAAGAAATCAAATCGGGAGATCGGTTTATATAGGAGCTATATCAGATTCAAGACCGTTTTGAACCGTACTTGGCACAGTTATAAGAAGTCATAATAGAACATTTCTTACAAATTTTCAGCCAAATCGGGTGAAAATTTTTCGGTACAAATTTTCAGCCAAATAGGAGCTATATCAGGTTCAAGACCGATTTGAACCGTACTTGGCACAGTTGTTGGAAGTCATTGAAAAATAAGGCTTACAGGGGCTTAAGAAATCAAATCGAGAGATCGGTTTATATGGGAGATATATCAGGTTATAGACCAATTCGGACCGTACTTGGCACAGTTGTTGGAAGTTATAACATAACACTACATGCAAAATTTCAGTCAAATCGAGTGACAATATTCTTTAAGATGGAAAAAAAATGTAGAACTGTGAACATTTACACTTTGCAGAAAATTATATTTTTTAATCACGTGCGTTGGCCAAATTTTTGCTTTTATCTACATATATGCTAAAGAATTTGTTTCTTTAGACTTTTTTCTCCTTCTAGGCTCAAAACTATTTGGTTGCCCAAAAAGTAATTGCGGATTTTTTAAAAGAAAGTAAATGCACTTTTAATAAAACTTAGAATGAACTTTAATCAAATATACTTTTTTACACTTTTTTTCTAAAGCAAGCTAAAAGTAACAGCTGATAACTGACAGAAGAAAGAATGCAATTACAGAGTCACAAGCTGTGGAAAAATTTGTCAACGCCGACTATATGAAAAATCCGCAATTACTTTTTGGGCAACCCAATATATACGGGAGCTAAATCTAAATATTGTATAAATCAATTCAGTCCAAAATAAGCATACTTAAAGAATAAAGAATGGCGACGGTATAGTCTGAACAAAATTTCTTTAAAATAGAAATAAAATTGTGAATTCTGTTCTCATATCGGACAAAACTATATATGGAAGCTATATTTAATTCTGAACCCATTTGTTCGAAGTCAAGAACAATTGAAGAAGATAATGACAGTGCAGAAGAAGATAATGACAATTGAAGAAGATAATGACAGTTTTTTTTTAAATCAAATCAAAACTGTGGGTTTTGTTATCACATAGTCGAAAATCAGACAAAAAATTATATATACAGCTCCGATTTTCACGGGTTATAGCGAGGGGATCAACACCATTTTGTATATTTTTAATTCTGTGCGTGACACGAACTCATGCTAAAAATTTCGGGCCGAAATATCAATGACTATTTTTGTCACCTCGTCCCATACAATTGGCACCACTGTGCATCAGTGCCTTCATTTTTATACAGTCGATTATTCCTTTGTTGAAATAAAACTTTATAATTATTTCTCAAAGGATATTTATATATTCGAAAGGAATTATTTATTATTCTAGACCCATTTAAAAAAAGAGAAATCGTTTAATTAACATTCTCACAATGATGTTATTCTTTTCGTTTCGTGTCCAACAATTAATGAAAACAGCATATCTAAATAAGTGTTAATTTCGATTAAATTATACAATGAAATAAAAACTTTTTATCTTCAATCGCATAGAACAATTGAAACGTCTACGTACATTCATCCACATTGCATTTCAATGTTAAAAGAATATCTTGTTCGCATCTTTTCCAGCGTTAGCGCATAGCATTAGACAACTTAGTTTGAATCAAAGAACGAACATGCAATGCACATTGATGAAGCTCATCATAGGCAAAAACCTATCACCATAACTCACTCCCCCGCTGTCGTGTGCGTTTTTAAACATTTTTTTTTTTAAATTTTTTCAAATACAAGTATTATGCTATTTTTATTTTACCCTGACATGATGTTGGACAGTTGAATGGTGGCAATTGCCAACAACATAGTAACGATGTTGTTGTCAAACTGATGTTTTTAATTTGCTATAATTTGACAACAAGTTGTTATAAAACGATTCGATTAAAAAACAAACAAAACACATAAATTTGCATAATTGAAATGTATCATACTATAATAGGTAAATTAAGTATTGATTTTTAAAATCGAAATTGATTTGACAACATGATCTAATGCTAAGCAATATCGATTAAATCACTTTCTGTTGGGATATTTAATCTTTATGCCACCTGGCAGTCGAAACAACATATTTACAAAAACATTTGGAAATACTATAGGTTGACCCCATACATTGATAAATAGCTATAGCTTACTGCACTCAATTCTATATATCCGACCCATTGACATACAGATTAAGTGTGAGGCAGCCACTGCGGCTATGAGACTTAAGGCGATGGGAGAATGGATTGAAGATGGGAGCAGCTCTTACCATCGCGGTATAATCGAGGCGACGATAGGAAACCTGGAAGGAAGGGAAGAGGTTTCCAATCATATATGTGAGATGAACCTTGAAGTTGAGTGCGAGGCAGTGCTACTATCGCCACAGTCTTGGATTGACGGAACCCTAGTATTGCCATCTGGAAGACCATGTTACACGGATGGATCAAAGCTGGAGGACAGATTGGGTCTGGGTGCTTACATTGAGAACCCAGGGACTGAAATCTGTTTTAGACTGCCTGACCATAATGCGGTCCTGCAGGCGGAGATCCGGGATGCGTGAAATGGTGTGGTGCTAATGCGACGTTTACCGACAGTAAAATTGCCATAAGGGCAATAACAACCAGGACGGTAAGGCCACGAACAGTCTTGCAGTGTAAGAAGAAGATTAACGCCTTCTCTGAGGATGGCAAAATCCGCATCGTTTAAGTGTCGGGCCATAACGGAGTAAAGGGAAACGAAATCGCAGACTATTTGGCGAGGAAGGCCAGAGGACTGCTGGCAATAAACTTGGCTAACCCGAAGCCTTTCGGGTCGACGCAGTTCGAGTTAAGGGAGTGGGCGACGAATGCCCATGCAACATTGTGGAACAGCGAAACGGTCGGTAGGACGGCGAAAATCCTATGGGGGGATACAGATCATAAGAAGACGAGGCTATTACTGAAAAAACCAAGAAGGAGATCAGTATAACTATTGGTATCATAACGGGACACATAGGACTACGAGCTCTCTTATGTAAAATCGGTGCGGCAATGCATAGCATGTGTAGGGCATGCGGGGAAGATGATGAGACGTTGGAACATTTCTTTTGTCATCGCCCGGCTTTCGCGTCTAACAGATACCGGCACTTAGGTGGAGACACAATACCAGACATGAACCAGCCTAGGGAAGTGGTATTGAAAACAATAAAGGATTTTGTAAGTAGCACAGAATTTCTAACTTAAAATTTTCTTTTTAGAGGTTACTTTATTGTTCTTGCATTTATACTGAGTGCCAATGATACTCGATATGACAAGACGAGTATTTGGCGTCGCGGCGATCACGGAACAAGCTGGCTCATCTATTGAGCTTGACGGGGACGGCCACCTCCACATACACACATGAGGCTACAACAACAACAACAACCTTGAGGCACAAAGGAACAACTTTTACTGTTGGAGCTCCTCGAAGTTCTAATTTGTGTCAAAACTTGTAGAAGTACGCAAAAGAGAGTTATCCGTGATGGGCATCTGCAAATTTTTGCCCATGAACATTCCACTAAGGAACAGGGGCAAACTTCTCACATATCAATGAGTGCAGTCCGATTCAAGTTTTTTATGTTCAATGATAAGGGGCCTCCTTTTTATAGCGGAGTAGGAAAGCGTGCTGCAGTGCTACACTTCTTTGGAGAGGAGCTTTACATGGCATAGTACCTCACAAATGTTGCCAGCATTAGGAGGGGGAACCCACCGCTGAAAATTTTTTTCTGACGATCTCGCCAGGATTCGAACCCAGGCGTTCAGCGCCATAGGCGGACATGCTAACCTCTGCGCTACGGTGGGCATCTAAGGATCTTAAATGTTAATATATGTATAATTTTATGATTCCAATTGTTATTTGCTTTCCACTTTTGCTAAAAAATTGTCGCTCCAAAGAAAATTATCATGTGACTGATTTTGACATTTGCTTTGCATTGCTGACAACTGTTACGATATACATGAAACCATTTTTGTATGGGAAAGCTTACGTTTTTGTGCAGCTTTTCATTCGTTAAATTCTTCGTTTAAAATGAGATACACAAATCCAAATCATTTTTTTTTTCTTCTGCAGGCCGAGAGAACGCTTGCGTTCGACGTCGAAAAAATGGAATATAAAAAAATGGATTTTTGAAATTAAAAAAATCGATTTTTTCAATATCGAAAAAAGTCGAAAAGCTGCTGCCTCGTTATTATTCTTTAGTAAAGGTTATGATAATTGAAAATCTCTAAGAAACGATTTCTCCCTGTCTACCCTTTTACTTGAACTTAGCGAAATTTTAACTGTTATTTACACTACACAATGTCCAAACTATCATTACAAAATTAAATATTGCAATATAGCACATTTTTGGAATTCTTCCCTTGATATGTTGTAATTAGTAACAATTTTGAAATTCTTCCCTTGAAATGTTGTAATTAGCAACAATTTTTTTTCGCCACCTGTTGCCAAGTTGACAAATTCTGTTTCTACCACTTGCCTTACTACACACTTACGAATAAATTTAAATTAATTATTATTAAAATTAAAAAGAAAAGATTAATACATCTAAGAACCTTTTGGAACATCTGTTGTCTTAATCAACTCTTTATGGGCTATTGAAACTATGGCGGAGGAGAAAGAAACTAAAACCGGATTTTAGTTCTTTAGACTTCATAGTCAACTACACCATTACAGCATTTTTATTCAAATTCCAATATCATTAAACAATAACACTCTATGTACGCAAATTACTGACGATATACGAATGCATATGACCACCATTTGTAGCTATTAGTAAGTCATAATTTAAATGAAATTATTCCTGTGGTAAATGGCCAAGCTCAAGCTACTTGTGATGTGCTGCTGCTGCTGCTGAACCACCATTTCAATTTGAATGATAAGAAATTAAGTGATTTTTCGTTTAAATTTATGTAAAGTTGTTTTCAGCATTATTCCAGTCAGAAACTGAAGTTTTGTGTACAAAAATAACAAAAAAAAAATTTTTAAATAATAAAATCAATTCTCGCATTAATCAAAAGAATGCTAAAGTGTTATGGCCAGCGTGTAGTTAACCTTCGTTGCGGTTATCACGTTGAAACCGAAACACGCTTGTACAACCATACCCACGGACTTGGGGCGGCAAGCAACAACTTTATTCAGCAATTCTTGTTGCTAATTCTTGTTGCCGGTGCAATGATATAACGCTTATTGTAGTTATTGTACATAGATTTTTTTTTACATTATACTGATTTAATGTAACTAGTTATCGCTTTCCGCCACCAGTAGAGGACTTTGGCCATGTTCATTTGTATGTAAAAGCATGTTTGTTCTGGTTTAACTCGCAAGCTCTGAGAGTTAAACTTTGTACATACTGACCCATTAGAGTTCGATGATGAGCTCATGTTTAATACTGCTATAGAAAACCTTATTCACCCAGGCTGAATTGAAGTTTTCCTAAAGAAAACCCTATTCAGCCAGGCTGAATTGAAGTTTTTCTATAGAAAACCCTATTCAGCCAGGCTGACTTGAAGTTTTCCTATAGAAAACCCTATTCAGCCAGGCTGAATTGAAGTTTTCCTATAGAAAACCCTATTCAGCCAGGCTGAATTGAAGTTTTCCTATAGAAAACCCTATTCAGCCAGGCTGAATTGAAGTTTTCCTATAGAAAACCCTATTCAGCCAGGCTGAATTGAAGTTTTCCTATAGAAAACCCTATTCAGCCAGGCTGAATTGAAGTTTTCCTATAGAAAACCCTATTCAGCCAGGCAGAATTGAAGTTTTCCTATAGAAAACCCTATTCAGCCAGGCTGAATTAAAGTTTTCCTATAGAAAACCCTATTCAGCCAGGCTGAATTGAAGTTTTCCTATAGAAAACCCTATTCAGCCAGGCTGAATTAAAGTTTTCCTATAGAAAACCCTATTCAGCCAGGCTGAATTAAAGTTTTCCTATAGAAAACCCTATTCAGCCAGGCTGAATTAAAGTTTTCCTATAGAAAACCCTATTCAGCCTGGCTGAATTAAAGTTTTCCTATAGAAAACCCTATTCAGTCAGGCTGAATTAAAGTTTTCCCTAGAAAACCCTATTCAGTCAGGCTGAATTAAAGTTTTCCCTAGAAAACCCTATTCATCCAGGCTGAATTAAAGTTTTCCTATAGAAAACCCTATTCAGCCAGGCTGAATTAAAGTTTTCCTATAGAAAACCCTATTCAGCCAGGCTGAATTAAAGTTTTCCTATAGAAAACCCTATTCAGCCAGGCTGAATTAAAGTTTTCCTATAGAAAACCCTATTCAGCCAGGCTGAATTAAAGTTTTCCTATAGAAAACCCTATTCAGCCAGGCTGAATTAAAGTTTTCCTATAGAAAACCCTATTCAGCCAGGCTGAATTAAAGTTTTCCTATAGAAAACCCTATTCAGCCAGGCTGAATTAAAGTTTTCCTATAGAAAACCCTATTCAGCCAGGCTGAATTAAAGTTTTCCTATAGAAAACCCTATTCAGCCAGGCTGAATTAAAGTTTTCCTATAGAAAACCCTATTCAGCCAGGCTGAATTAAAGTTTTCCTATAGAAAACCCTATTCAGCCAGGCTGAATTAAAGTTTTCCTATAGAAAACCCTATTCAGCCAGGCTGAATTAAAGTTTTCCTATAGAAACGCCTATTCAGCCTGGCGGAATATACTTACTCTTCACACATTCTATGTTCTCTTCGTTCCCCAATCTGCTGTGGTTTAAAACTATAATTCGTTTGAAGCTGATAGGCGGACCACCAGCATTTGCGGTTTCGTTATGGTATCTAAAGTTGCATGGCAAGACAATGAATAACAAAGCAAAAAAAAACACAAATAAAAAACTAATAACATTTTTCTAGTAGATTAAAAGTGCCAAAAAGGATTTTAACTAATGCTATAAAATTATAAGCGAAACTTATATTTAGGCTATAAATCAAGTTTAGACTTAATATGATCTTCAATTTAAAGCATGGCTCTAGCTAGGTCTTAATTTCAATTTCAAATAATGATTTTTATTAGCTGCATAACACATACATACGAATTTTTACTCGTATAATTCCCTAGAATGTTGTACAGGTGGTTCTGTTTTCATTCGCATAACTTGTAATAATTTGCAAGCTTTGTACTCTACTATGTAATAATTAGTGTCATATTTACTTAATTGTTTGTTGCATTTATTTTTTCATGTTTCTTTGCAGTTTTGGTGTCATGATCAAATGCATTTGGAAAATGGGGAGATTTTTATGGAATTATTGGTACAAACATGTAACGGCAAATCATAGAGGGTTTTGTTTTAATCACGCGATGTAATCATTTATGAGTCTTAAGTCTGGTATGTGCGCAGTTAATGTCATTCCCATTAAAAATCCACATTAAGATAACTTTGGATCAATATGAAATGCGTTGTAGACTTTAAGAACATGAATTAGAAAGTTTCTATTTAGGGAAATGCTATTCAATGAAAATTTTGCAACTGTTTTGTGCGAAACAAAATACTTTTGAAGAAAATTAAATAGCCTTGGCAGAGAAAACCAAAAGCCTAACTGCCCAATGGTTCTGGGAGGTCAGATAGAGAGAGGAGATTGCTCTAAACGAGGCGGTGCAGAGGATGGAGAAGTCATTTAATGGTAATTGCATATTTTAATAATATGACTACCGACACATTTTCCCGATCCTTAGACCCGTTTCAAGTGGAACAGGCTCTTAAAGACTCGATAAGCCACATGCTAACTCAAATATGTAGATAAGCATGGATCTAAGGACACACCGCTCTGTGTAAACAGTCAGGAACTACCCTATACATTCCAGAGATACTGGAATCTGTGGGTATGCCTCTAGCGATATGTAAGCTAAGTTTTCAGGACCAGGCCCGAAGGGCAACGAATGATAGATGCTCACAAAGAGGGGGCTGTGGCCTCATCTAGACTTCAAGAGGTCTACTGCTTTGCTGTCATTGGCTAGAACAGACGTCTCAGTCATTGTGTCCGTCATGACAGGTCACTGTCTAATCGGAAAACATGCTGACAGACTAAAAGTTGCCAGCAACGACTTTTGCAGAAGCTGTAAGGACATCGAGGAAGAAGAGACTATAGAACACCTTCTGTGTGTGTGTGTCCCGCACTAGCAGTTAGAAGGAGTTCCACTTTAGGTTCTCATTTCTTTGAGAACCTGTCGGATTTAGCGGATGTGAACATTCGCAAGTTACTGGGCTTTTGGCTCAACGGTAGGAACTAGATCTGGTTGGCTCAACGGTAGGAACTAGAAGGCATCTTCCTTTTTCTGTTCCTGTGGAATCACAATGGACGAAAACGTCGAAGTGAGTCTGATGGCAGACTGCCACTTAAACCTAACCTAACTCATAAAGGTATATGCAATGCCATGTAAAACTTCTCTTCAAAGAGATGTCGCACTGCGGCACGCCGTTCGGACTCAGCTATAAAAAGAAGTCCCCTATCATTGAGCTTAAACTTGAATCGAACTGCACTCATTGATATGTGAGAAGTTTGCCCCTGTTCCTTGATGGAATGTTCATGGGCAAATTTTGCATTTTGCATATAACCATTATAGGAGAGTGAATAGCTTTCTTTTGTCTAGAAGATACTTCCAATACTGACGGATATTGTCGATTCATGGATTTTTTTGTATGTATATACTTTATACGGTATTACATCAATATTTCGTTTGCGACAAACTGATTGGCAAAGTTTGTAAACTTCTCATATGTATATTCGCCCACTTGAATTCCTCTCAAGTATGCATACCATTTAATACAATATTTTATAAATTTTACTTCGTGATCAATGGAGACAGAATGCATAACAAATATAATGCTTAATTGTTGTTTGCCTTTAACTAAAAAAAATCTATTGAATAACTATGTGCATTTAAGTTGAATATAACAAAGTGTTCTTTCTAATTTCGGCTTGATGGGTTTTGAAAAAAAAAAACGGCCAATATGGTCGCTCATCAATGGCAATATTATTTTCCCCTATAATTAAATCATAGGTAATGTTACCACGTAACAATAACAATGGAAATTATTGTTAACATTTTAAAATCTAAAAAAAACAACATCTCTAATGGAACTTTGATGATTATAAATGCTATTACTTTGCATTATTATCTCTAGGAGAATTTTCTGTATGGCTTATATACAAACGTAATGCTGATGAAGACATTTAGCTCAGACAAATGTTAGTTTTTTTCTGGGTCTCCAATTTACCAAGATAAATAATGGAGATAATTTTGTACCATATTTGGTAATGAAAAATGTTGGTTAAGTGTTTTCTGGTGTCAATTTGTTATACAAATACACTGAGCGAGTTTGAATTTTCTTCTTCAATGTGGTTAAATATTTTTGAAGGAGGAGAAACTGGTTTTGCCTTTTGATAATATGAATTGGGAATTTCAAAGATGTCATATTAAAAAAATTAATATAAACAATTTAATTTAAAACCAGTAAGGAATTTCAAAAGTAGGGCGACTTTGTAATACCTTACACCTCCCTATAGGTACAAAGATGTTTTCAGATCGGTTATTAAACAATCCGTATCAAATTTCGAGCAAATATGTTTAAACTGTAATAAATACGGTTGACAAATGACAACATTGTTATAGCAAATTATCCAAAATTTGACAAACAAATATATGGGAGCTATATCTAATTCTGCACCGATTTCGACCAAACTTCTTAGATCTGATGGTAGGCATTGAGCTTTCCTCAATGTGTGTGCACAATTTTAGCAATGTTGGTGAATAATGCGCTTGAAGTGACCGTAGAAGTGAAAATCGGGCTATGTACATATACGGCAGCTATTATATCTAAATCTGGACCGATTTCTATGAAATTCACCAGTAATGTCGAGAGTCATAAGGAAATCCTTTCTGCCATATTTGGAATCGATTAACAAATGAGCGCTTTATTGCAATATATCTCAAAATCGGACGAACATATATACGGGAGCCATACCTAAGTCTCAATCGATTTCGAGCAAACTTTTTCAATACTGTGGCAGTCGTCGATGAAAGCGTTGTATAAAGTTTTGGGAAGTTTGGTCATTAAATGCGCTTCCTATGGCTCTAGAGTTAAAGTTAAAATCGGGCTATATATAAACATGAGAGCTATATGTTAATCTAAACTGAATTCTATGAAATTCACCAGTAATGTCGAGAGTCAAGAGAAAATCCTTTCTGCCAAATTTCGAGAGAATCGGCTAACGGACGAACATATATATGGGAGCTATATCTTAATCTGAACCGATTTCGAGCAAACTTCTCAGATATTGTGGTAGTCGTCGAGGAAAGCGTTGTGCAAAATTTTGGCAAGATTAGTCAATAAATGCACTTGCTGCGACTCTAGAAGTTAAAATCGGGCGATATATTTAAATGAGAGCTGTATCTAAATCTGGACCGATTTATATGAAGTTACCAGTAATATCGAAAATCGTAAGAAAATCCTTCCTGTCAAATTTCGAGAGAATCGGTTAACAAATGAGCGCTTTATAGCAATATTCCTCAAAATCGGAAGAACATATATATGGGAGTTATACCTAAATCTCAACCGATTTCGAGCAAACTTCTTAGATATTGTGGTAGTCGTCGAGTAAATTTTGGCAAGATTGCCAAAATAAATGCGCTTGGTGTGAATCTAGAAGTTAAAATCTGGCGGTATATATACATGAGAGCTGTATGAAAATCTGAACCGATTTCCATGAAATTCACCAGTAATGTCGAGAGTCAGATTTCCAAATTTCAACAAAATCAGTTAATTCAAATCGGACGAACATATATATGGGAGCTATATCCAAATCTGAACCGATTTTTTCCAATTTCAATATGCTTCGTCTCAAAGCTGAAAAACATGCCTGTACTAAATCGGATGAAAACTGCGAGCAAAGTACACAAATTAACATGGGCAGACGGACGGACATGGCTAAATCGAATCACAAAGTGATTCTGAATCGATCGGTGTACTTAGAAATGAGTCTATCTCTCTTCCTTCTGGGTGTTACAAACAAATGCACTAAGTTATTATACCCTCTTCCTCAGTAGTGGTGTAGGGTATAACAAGCAAAAATATCTTAAGTTTCTTAGGAAGCCTACCACCATGGATACTATAATAGTCCTACATAGAGATGTACAATATACCAACATACAAATTCCACCTATGACCTCAAGAAGTTCTGTTGAGAATTCGGGCATTTATTTTAATATTTTAGTGGATTCTGCTAATAAAGACTCCACCATTTGCCTAAGAAGGTCAATCGTAAGAGCGATCTTTATGTCTGGTTTGAGCAAATATGATCATGATGATATGGTACAAAAGTCAAAAGGGGTAGTATCGTTAGGTTTAGTTATAATGGTAGTAATACGGACTAACTTAGACAAATCAATGATCAATGATGACAATGATATTACAGTAGCGACATACCGAACCGGTTGATGGGAATCGAACCCAGTACCACCAGGATTTAAAATTAGCGTTTTAGGAGTTAAATAAGTTCTTTAGGAAAATCGGACTATGTGGCAGCTACATGTGCTCATACATATACCAATATGATGAAATGTTTTTAATACTTTTGTTAACTACTGATTGTAAAACTTGTTGCTGCTATTTTAACAAAAACAACTCAAGTTTGTGTCACCCAGAGGAACTGCATTGCATAGGAACTAAACGATGAAATTAACCCACGTTATGTCTTATTAAGAAGTACATATATACATATGTACATACATATGTAGAAGTACAATTCTATATAATAAGTATGCAGCAGCGTGGGGAGAATATATTAGAAAGGGGAAATAGTTTTTGCAAATATTTAAAACGTATATCTTCTATTGGGGTTTATTTGACTTGATGTAATAGGTGGGTATCTTCAAATAATTACATGACATATGTTCCACTATTGTATAAGATTTATACATATTCATTAGTATTTTAAATACAAAACTAAACCAAAGAAAAATTAAAAAAAAATGAAAAAAGTCGTGAAAAGATATTGTAAATAATCTTTGAATCTTTGAAAAAAAAAAAATACTTAAAATGTGCAATTTATTGTGCTCTTTCTGTTGCCAAAAGTTACAAAAGGGCATACTGAACGACAAGTGTTGTGATAACAATGACAATCTGAACATTTCTTTGGATCAATCCACAAGCAAAGTTGATTAAGTCATGGTCATTTATATGGACACCTAGTTCAAGTCTATTTTTAGCTATGTCGGGCAGTATCCATGGAAGTTACAAATGTTAAATGAATAAATAAAGAGGCTACACTCAACCAAATTTGTAATTCAAAACAGCAAAAATGTTTGATAACAGCAGTCTTTGTCTGCTGAAAATGGGAAAGCAGACATTTCTGCTGTATTACAAAACATTTCTTACTGCTATTCAACTAAAAAAATCTGCAGCTTTGAAACACAAGTCTGCTGAAAAAAATTTGTATGCTACTTTTTATGGTTGCCTGTTACTTGCTTTGATTACTTCCCAGCAAAAACTTGGTATGTACATGTCATTATTTTTGGCATGTAAAATAATGGATAACTCATTATCCTTAGATTTACTAGCTGCTAAAATATGACGAGTTATCAACAGGAGCACCATCTGTGTAATCGGTAGTACAAATGTCATTACATACAACATTCGATGAAGCTCAAGAATAAGCACGAATTATTTGTAGTAATAGAAATAAGTAAGAGCGTGCTGAGTTCGGCCAGGCCGAATTTTATGGATCGCATTTGTCGAGTTCTATGCGCAGTAACTCTTTTTAGGCAAACAAAGAATATTGAATAAGAATATGCTATTGTGTAATATTTCATTCAATATTGCATTCGGATAAGAATTTCGCCTTGTAGGGGCTTAAGAAGCAAAATCGGGAGATCGGTTTTTATGGGATCTGTATCAAGCTATTGACCGATTCAGACCCTATTAGACTCGTATGTTGAAGGTCATGAGAGAAGCCGTTGTACAAAATTTCTTCGAAATTGTATGAGAATTGCGCCCTCTAGAGGCTTAAGAAGTCAAGATCCCAGATCGGTTTTTATAGCAGTTTTATCAGGTTATGTACCGATTGGCGCCATACTTAGCACAGTTATTGGAAGTCATAACAAAACACCTCAAAATTTGAGCCAAATCAATGAAACTGATTGGCTCAAGAAGTCAAGATACAAGATCGGTTTATATGACAGCTAAACCAGATTATAAACCGATTTGAATCATACTTAACACAGTTGTAGGAAGTGATACTAAAACACCACGTGCAAAATTTAAATCAAATTGGACAAGAATTGCGCCCTCTAGAGGCTCAATAAGTCAAGACCCAATCATAATCATACTTAGCACAGTTGTTGAAAGTGATATCAAAACACCACGTGCAAAATTTAATTCAAATTGGACGAGAATTGCGTCCATTTTTAGATTTTTTTTAGAAATTTTGTTGGAAGACATTATTTTAATTTGTGGAATTTTGTTGTAAAGAAGCTACTTGATGCATCCATTGGTATACATTTCGAAATGTGGATGAGCTAGCTCGCATTTTTTGTTATTGCTCGACTAATGTGCACATGACAGACATGGCCTTTTGTATTTAAATTTAAAAAAAAGGTTATACATTCAGTGGTGATTATAAACATCCGCAGAGATACACATTTACATATGTGTTCTATTTTTTCTTCTAACATCCCCTTCATAATTAAGCAGAAGTCATTTTCAGCAAACAACAGAGTTTTCAGCAGTAAGCCTATTACTATTTTTAGCAAACATTTTTCTATGAGTGTAAGCTTGAAAGTGTTGGCTTTATTTGTTTGTTCCCTACAGACTAAAAAGTGGCTGAACAGATTTTTGTGAAATTTTAACAGTTGGTATAGTGAAGATTGGTACTTAATTTTGTGATACTCAAGGGGGGAACTTCTCCCTTACCTCAAAATTGAAAATTTTCAGATTCCGGAGATTGGTGGATCATTTTAGGCGAAAATTTGTACTGCCACAAAATTGGTATAAAACGTTCGGTCAAATAACTTGGAGGGCCACCCTCCCCTAAATCCCACCCAAACGGACATGCTTACCGATTGGGACAATATGGGTACCAAATGAAAGGTATTTAGGAGTAGAGTACGAACTTGATATACCAATTTTAATTTACCGATTAGACAATATGGGTATGAAATGAAAGGTATTTAAAGTACAACACTCATAAAATAAATTTGGTCCAAGGGTTTCTTGGGGGTATGTGCATTGACACAAAATAGACATGAAATGTGTTAGGGGGAATACTACGGAATAATATGGGACAAAACAAAGTTTCAATTAACTTTTTTAATTTTAATTTTTAAAGAAAAATTTTTGATAACATTTTCTCAAAAGCCGAAATTTTATGTAAAATTTCTCTAAAAGCAATGGAATTTATGCTGAAGACATTTTATAGAATATTCTCTGCTGAAAAAATTGCAAGCAAACAAAAAATTTCGGTAAAAAAAAAATTATTTTATGAAAATTTTCTTTTTTATGTCAAAATTTTTAAGAAATTTTCTCCACAAAAAAAATTCAAGAAAATATTCTCTAAAGATAAAATTTCAAGGAAATCCTTATTAAAAATAAAATTTCAATAAAAATTTTCTTAAAAAAAAAATTAAAACGAAATTTTTCAAAAAAAAAATGTAGACAAAATTTTCAAGAATTTAACAAAAAATTTCCAAAAAAAAATTTCTCTTAATTTTTATTTTAAACCAAATTTAAAGGAAAATATCCTCAGAGACAAAATTTTCTCTAAAGAAAAGATTTTAGTGACATTTTCATCAGAACAAAAAAATATCAAGGTTTTTTTGTTTTTTTTTTTTTCCTTACGACAAAATTTAATGGTAATTTTCCCAAAGGAAAAAATTTTAATGAAAAATTTCTCTCAAGCCAAAGTTTTAAAGAAATTTAATCTAAAGAAAAAAATTTTAAGAAATTTTTTGTAAAGACGAAAGTAAAATTTTCTATTAGAACAAATTCAAGGAAATTTAAATTTATTTTGAGAGTGTAGGAACCGAGTTGTAATTTGAAAATGTATGCAGTCAAATGGTTTGTTTTAGAAAGGGAGAGGCAAGTAAAGAAACACTTTTCCTGTTTGCATAAAAAGTCTAACGAACTTCTAAGAAATAACAAATAATTTCATATTTTGTTCAAATAATTTTTGAACACACTTATCAAACAATAATTATCTTTCTAAGAAAATAATTTTTAACAATTATTTGTTTTTAGTGTTTTATTTTATTTTTTTTTTCTCACTTACCTTCTTAAATAACTTGATAAATTAAACTCCAATAGTAAAATTACTTGCAAAAAGTTACACTTAAATTATTTTCAAGAATAACACTAATTCTTTTTGCAATTTAAATTTATATGCTCGTTATATATGTTTTTTTACAACAATATACAAAATTTTCTGTTTTTCTGTATTTTTTTACAATTTGCACGATTTTCGTTTCTTTATCTGTTAATGTTAATGAAAAAACGAAGCACTAGTAAAAAACACTTTTTTATTAAATATTTCTTAATTAATTCACTATTTATTCCATAAATTACACGGTATATTATTTTCAATAAGTTTTCGTTTTGTAACGTTTTTTGTTTGTTCTTAAAGTTAAAAGCTTGATAAGGAAGCCAAGCTTCTCGTTGGCTCCTAAGGTACAAACTGATCGTTTTACTGAAATCGGCAATCGTTTTTAAAGAATATAGCAAACAGAACGGTAAGCTCAACGGCTAAAATACAATTTGTAAGAACAATAACAACAACTACAAAAACTCTTAAAGCAGAAGGGGATGTTGTCTGAGAGTTGTTGTACTCAATACCGATACGTTGTGACAACAAGCCAAACATCAAACCATGCAATGTTGGGTTTCATACAAGTTCGTAGTGATAAGGGTAGCCAGATCCGACCTGTATTTAGTGGGATTGTAAATTATCCCATTATAGAACAGCGGCAAATGTATCACATAACATTCAGTGTTGTCCGGTTTAAGTTAAAGCTCGATGATAGAAGACCTCCGAAGTCCGAACAGCGTGCCGCAGTGAAACACCTTTTTAGGGGGAAGTTTTAAAACAGGTGAAAGGCTGAAAGTGTGGGCTTTAAGTACAAAAAAATCATTTCATTTGTAACACATCGAAATATCCATTTTCGACCCTTTAAAGTATAACATATATATTCCTTATCATTCTAAAATTTTAATACGATCTTGCCGTGTCCATCCGCCTTCCAGTTAAAATCAAACCACAGTATTCAAGAATTAACAAGTTATAGTCCGATTCGGACCATAAATGAATGCTAAACATTGTAGAAGTCATTGTGTAATATTTCAGTTATTTCGCATAAGAATTGCGCCTTCTAGGGGCTTAGGAAGCAAAATCGGGAGATAGGTTTATATGGGAGCTGTATCAAGCTATTGATCGATTCCGACCATATTAGACACGTATGTTGAAAGTCATGAGAACATTTCTGGCAAATTGGATGAGAATTGCGCCCTCTAGAGGCTCAAGAAGTCAAGATCCAAGATGGGTTTATATGGCAGCTATATCAGGTTATGTACCGATTTGCGCCATACTTAGCACAATTATTGGAAGTCATAACAAAACACCTCATGCTAAATTTCAACCAAATCGGATGAGAATTGCGCGCTCTATTGGCACAAGAAGTCAAGATCCAAGATGGGTTTATATGACAGCTATACCAGATTATGAACCGATTTGAATCATACTTAGCACGGAAAAGAATTGCGAGCTCTATTGACACAAGAAGTCAAGATCTAAGATCGGTTTATATGACAGCTATACCAGATTATGAACCGATTTGAATCATACTTAGCACAGTTGGAAGTGATATCAAAACACGTGCTAATTATGTATGAAATAACTTGAGTTGAAAAATAGAAATGTTGAGTAGAACTCATTATACGTAATTTTCAATTTAACGTAGTTCGGATAAGTGAAATTAATTTTTTTTAATCTCAAGTCCTTATACTTTCCCACTTATCTCGACATTACTGGCGAATGAGTAATGAGTTCTACTCAACATTTCTATTTTCCAATATATAGTTTGTTTGAAATCGGTTCAGATTTAGATATAGCTGCCATGTATGTATATCGTCCGATTTTCCCCTCTAGAGCCACGTTTGAACATATTTGCTCAAAATTTGATAGGGATTGTTTAATAACCCATCTAAAAACATCCACAGAGATCCATCAAAATTGGATATAGCTCCCACATTGTACTTATAGGGCAGGTGTAGGGTATTATACAGTCGACACCGCCCGACTTTTCTCCTTCCTTACTGGTTTTTATTTTAACAAACAAATTTTGCCGGCACTAAAATTTTTTAAATATTTAATACTTATCTCAAAATGATAACCTTTTCCCCTTAATACATAGTTAATCGTATAAAGTGGCAATACTGGTTCTACAGCAAAAGATGGTTTTGAATTGACACTCAACATGTTCGATTAAATTTTGGGGGATTTTTAAAGCACAATGGTTTGAAAGAAGGGTCAATGCAAGCAACATATTCAATGGTCATTAGGGGAATTTTTCAGGTTTAAAAGAAAGTTTAACACTTTGAGAGATATGTGAAATAATAAAGTGCGAAAATAAAAACAAGGCTTATTGGTATTTTGGTATGACGTCTACATTAATCCCGCGAGAATCAACAATGAAACAATGACGGTTTTGTAGCTATGCGGAACAGAAATAGGCTTTTTTCATGTACAGAAGTTGGCGAAAAATATTTAAAAAATATTAATTTTTAAGAAATCTAGTTTAGAAGATAAAATTTTGTTTCATATGAATTTATGAATCTAGTTTTTCTAAAATTTTTCGTGAAAATCCATTTATCTCTTTTTTAAATATTATTTTGGAGTTAATTTTAATGTTTCTATGGAAATCAATTTCGCTAAACATTCAATGGGAATTATTTATAAAATTTTTGGTGTGAGGTTGAGAGATCGTAAGCGTACTTCAGATACCAAATTCCAGCCCATGGGCCAATTCGGCCCAACCACTTTTGCTTGTTTATTATAATGTTGCCACAAGCAACCAAAAATGGCCCATAAAATAATAAAAGTAAAAATGAATTCTACAAACATAATCAAATTTTTGACATTCTTTATGAGTTGTTTGGATCATTCAATCTTTACATGGATAGTAACAACATCACATTATAAATAAATCATTTCAATATAAGTTGAAGCACGTTTGGGGGATTTCTTCTTAAATTATTGCTAATCTGAAATTTTAATACAGATTCTGTCATGTCATGTTATTCATGTATCAAACAAAAAAGACTTTAGGCATATGAAGCATATTTAAATCCACATGGATGTCGCTCAAAACACTGTAATTTCTCGCCAATGTTGGGGGATTCCAATTTTTTCATTCAAAAATTAAAAAAAAAATTGTAAGTGACGTTAAAGTGTGTACATTTTTATATACATGTATGTTACTTATATTTATATATGTTATATAAGTACATAACATATGTTCGACATAAAAATGAAGATAATTATCTTAAAACATTTTGTGACTCACCTTACTCACGTGAGAGTAAGCAATTCTAATTAAATTCTTATTGTCGTTCGTATTATCGTTTGGTTAACAGATAATATATGAATAATAAGATACAATTACCAAATTATAACGGATTCGAGCGTGTGTCCCCCTTAACGTTCATTTACATCTTCTGGATGCACCTTCGATATTTCATTGAGAAATAAAATTCAAAGCATTCCTAAAAATAAATAAAAAAATTACACTAAAATGATTTATACATACCACATATTTATATACGATGAGTATATTTATTAAAAATAATATTATTTGTAATAACATGTAGGGGAAAATTTTTACTTGAATATCAGTAAAAGGGTATCGCATTATTGACCAAACAAAGTTCCATGACATTAAAAAAAATCACAAAATAATTTCAACTTTTGATTACTAGTTTTCATATCAGATTCGTACTTCACTATTAAATAACTTTCATTGGGGTCCCATATTGTACCGATCGGTTTATATGCCCGTTTGGAGGGTTTTTGGGTTGGGGAGTTCCTTACTACTCGACGTCCGAATATATGTTTTGGTGTTTTGGATTACAAAAATTCTCTTAAATCCTTCCACCCATCTCTGATATATGTATGGCTATAGGATACATCGCAAAATATTGGCACTCTTCGTCTAGAGCTGGCAAAATATCGATGGCACTATTGATATTTAAGTTTTTGACTGAATACTATCGCAAAAGTTAATTTTTTGCAAAACTAGACAAGAGTAAGCAATCCGACACTAAATATTTCATTTAAGATACATTGCGCCTATAGAGGGCGCAACTTTCATCCGATTAGGCTAACATTTTGTAGAATGATTTCTCTCTTGACTTCCAACTGACTTTATTAAACTTGGTTTTAGTTGGTCGATAATATCGATATTTATTATTAAAACTATAGAAAATATTGAATGTTGCGATTATCGATAGTTTGCCAGCTCTCGGTTAAGGTTATGTATAAAAGGCCCTTACAAAAGTTTGGGTGATATAAAGACTTTAATGCCAGGTATTGTAAAATTATACCAACAAGTTGGTTGGAATATACCGATTTCGTCTAAATGGCGAGAAATTCGCACAAGTTTAGAGGGAGGGTAATAATAATGTGTCGAATAGGTTAGGATGAAGAACACTTGTTTATCAACATCGATATCAAACCAGGGATGATAAATGTGGCTTTGAAAATGATATAAATACGAGTATGGTACTTTTTACTGACAAAAATTAAAATTTTTTCATAACTTTAGGAATCCATGCTGGAGGCAGATAGGTAAGGATCAGTATTGCCACTCAAGAAAATTATTTACTACCAAAATTTTAGAAAAATTCTACCAAACCCAACCAAAACCTACCAAATGTTCTGCAAGCCAAAAATGCGGTGTATGTTACTATACCGAAGGAGGGCCATTTTGCCATTCTATTTTTCAACGCTACAAAATACTATATTATCGTTATCCATATGGGATCGACACATTTCTGCACTCTACAGCCTTAAGTTCAAAGATGGCCTATATCTCGATATAGCACCCTTTATTTCTATCTCCCGATAAGAAATCTTGAGTTCATAAAGTCGTATTTTTGTTCCAATTCCAATGAAACGAAAATAAGTGAATACATTTTGAGTTACCTCCTGCGATTTTGTCAGTAATTGACGGGGTATTTATTTGTTGGAAAAACCTAAAAATTTTGGTAGGAACCTACCTAAAACGGCAACACTGGTTAAGATAAAAATGCACTTTTTGGGGAGCACCCCCGTTTTTTTTTAATTTTTTGCAACCCCTCTTCCCCAAATTTTGACTACAGGTACAAGAATCTAAAGTCTGTTTTTGTGGCGAGGCCCCAGGACCTCCCTTGGTGCCAAAACCCCCCTGCGGAAAAGATGGTCCAACCTAGGCAATATGATCCAATCAGCACCATATTCGGGAAGATATTAGTATAAGGGCAGTACAGCCCAATTTTTCCTCTAAAATCAAACCAAGAAAAAAAAAATAAAAATCAAGACTTTCAATTCGCCTTTTAAAAAGGATTTTCTTGTGATAGGGGTTTTCCGGTACATCGCTTTGATACCCTGCAGTCGCGCCTGATTCCTAAGAACTTATTAAAAATTCCCGACCCCATTTAACCAGGACCCGCCGTATATTCCGAAGGTCCAGTAAAAATAAAGTTTAATTCGTCATTGAAGAGGGTTCCCTGGTATATAGCCCGTCGCGCGAACTAAACCCTGGAACCAAGCCGTATCTTCGGCGAAACAGCAGAGTGCAAAAATTCAAGGAACTCCATATGTTTGATACCCTCAACTTCATAGCGATTTTACAATTGGAGGGATATCAGCTCCTAACAACCGATACCGATCGAAGGCCATTAGATATAGAATGGCATTTAGCGCTTCACTGGCCTTTAATGTCAACATTTTTGAAACTTTCCTGCAACCATGAGTTTTCGTTTCATTCTGTTTCGAAAGTATTGACATAAATTTTTTTTGACATCGCTCAAAATCAAAAGATTAAAAGTTAACATCCTTTATCAAAACAATGTCACATTCATATTTCCTAATACAGCGCTTAATTTAGTTTTTAAAAATTTAATCACGACTAAAGTAAAAGTATGACATGTTTTCCTCTCTCTCATTCTTTCTGAGATCAGAGATAGCAACTATTAATTACATAAATTTGCACTTGATTTTGACACGTTTTTCTGATATTGTTTTTATTTTATTTTCTGAGACTTTTAGGTGTAACACCTGGCTGTTGTAACTATCGTGACCAATGAGCGTTCTGGAATGAAACCATGCATGTTTTTTTTTCAATGTTTTCAATGAGCAAAACAAGTACAATAAAAAAGTCAACCGCTCACTGACTTTTTAACTCTCTCGACTATTGGAAATGCCATTGGACATTTGGCAACGTCATATGTAAATTATTAATTTATTGGTAGCAATTGAATAATATTGAGATTTCAAAGACAACTACCACCAACACAAATATAGCACAGTGGGTAAGGGAATTTGGTCTTTAGAGGAAAGTTAGTTAAACTTTATCTTTGTCTGATTTTTTTTTTTAGGGTCTGGGGTAGGGGATTTAGGGTCTGCCCAGGGGATCAAGAATTTAGAAGCGATGACTTGTTCGAATCACAGCATTCACTTGCGAGAACATAAAGTGGATAGACCCCATGAACATAAACAAGTAAGAGAGTGCGAAGTTCGGCCGGGCCGAATCTTATATACCCTCCACCATGGATCGCATTTGTCGAGTTCTATGCGCGGTATCTCTTTTTAGGCAAGCAAAGAATATTGAATAAGAACTGTTATGCTATTGGAGCTATGTATATCAAGTTATAGTCCGATTCGGAACATAAATGAATGCTGAACATTGTAGAAGTCATTGTGTAGTTTTTCAGTTCACTCGGATAAGAATTGCGCCTTGTAGGGGCTCAAGAAGCAACATCGGAAGATAGGCTTATATGGGAGATGTATCAAGCTATTGGTCGATTCACGTATGTTGAAAGTCATGAGAGAAGCCATTGTACAACATTTCTGCCAAATCGGATGAGAATTGCGCCCTCTAGAGGCTCAAGAAGTCAAGATCCCAGATCGGTTTATATGCCAGCTATATTAGGTTATGTACCGATTTGCGCCATACATGCAAAATTTCAGCCAAATCTGATCAAAAAATGCGTCTTCCAGGGCCTTAAAAAGTCGGAAGATCGGTTTATATGAGAGCTACATCTAAATCTGAACCGATATGGTCCATTTGTAATTCCCAATGCCCTACATCAATATTAAGTATCTGTGCAAAATTTTAAGCGGCTAGCTCTACGCGTTCGACCGCTATCGTGATTTCGACAGACGGACGGACGGACATGGCTAGATCGAATCAGAATGTTGGGACGATCCAGAATATATATACTTGGTGGGTATTTCGAGTTGTTACAAACGGAATGACTAGATTAGTATGCCCCCATCCTATGGCGGTGGGTATAAAAATTATATTTCGGCTGATCGCTTTGCTTCACCTTATTCAATGAATCCTGCTCGGAATACAAAATTATTAAATGTTTTCAGTATACTTATTATCTATTTTCAAATACATGTTACATACAACAACAAAATGTTAATTAACAGCGGGGACTTCTTGGGCCGGATTTACGTAAAATTGGGATATCAAATTTGAACTGATCTCCCAACTTACATAAGTCCCTTCTTCGTTTGAGTACCATATTCCTTCTATTTGAGTCCCATGCTCCTTTTTATACCCTCCACCATAGAATGGGGATATACTTATTTCGTCATTTCGTTTGTAACACCTCGAAATATGCATCTAAGACCCCACAAAGTATATATATTCTTGATCGTCATGACATTTGAAGTCGATCTGGCCATGTCCGTCCGTCTGTCAAAAGCAAAAGCTAGGCGCTTGACATTTTGCACAAATACTTTTTATTAGAGTAGGTCGGTTGGGATGGGCGAAATCGGTTGATGTTTTGATATAGGTTAAGTTAGGTTGAAAAAAAAGGGTGCAGATATTAATCCGCCCCATGCCACAATGGCCAGTAATCGGCTTGTTGTAACCTCTAAAAACAAAATTTTTAAGTTAAGAACTCCGTGCTACTAACAAAATCCTTAATTGTTTTAAATATCACTCCCCAAAGTTGGTTCATGTCTGGTATTTTGTCCCCAGTGCCAGTATCTGTTAGACGCGAAAGCCGGGCAATGGCAAAGGAAATGCTCCAAAGTCTCATCATCTTCCCCGCATTCCCTACACATGCTATCACTTGCCGCACCGATTTTACATAAGTGAGCTCGTAGTCCTATATGTCCCGTTATGATACCAATAGCTATATTGACCTCCCTCTTACTTTCTTTCAGTAATAGCCTCGTCTTCTCACGATCTGGATCTCCCCATAGGATTTTCGCCGTTCTACCGACCCTTTCGCTGTTCCACAATGTTGCATGCGCATTCGTCGCCCGCTCTCTTTACTGGGACTGCGTTGAACCGAAAGGTTTCGGGTTAACCAAGCTAATTGACGGCAGTCCTCTGGCCTTCACCACCAAATCGTCTGCCCTTTTATCCCCCTTATTCCGTTATGGCCCGGCACCTAAACGATGCAGATTTTGCCATCCTCAGAGGCGTTAATCTCCTTCTTACACTGCAAAACTGTTCGTGACCGTCCTGGTTGTTATTGGCCTTATGGCAATTTTACTGTCGGTAAATATGTTCACACTCCACTCATGCACTCCTTGATAGCCCGGATCCCCGCCTGCAGGACCGTATTATTGTCAGGCAGTCTAAAATAGATCTCAGTCCCTGTGTTCTCCATGTAGACCCCCAGGCCTACTCTGTCCTCTAGCTTTGATCCATCCGTGTAACATGATCTACCAGATGGCAATACTAGGGTTCCGTCAATCCAAGACTGTGCCGATGGCAGCAGTGTCTCGCACTCGACTTCAAGGTTCATCTCAGGTATCCAATCGGAAACCTCTTCCCTTTCTTCCAGGTTTCCAATCGTCGCCTCGATAATACCGCGATGGTATGAGCTGCACCCATTCTTCCATCGCCTTAAGTTTCAGAGTCGCAGTAGCTGCCTCACACATAATCTGTATGTCAATGGGTCCGATATCTAGAATAATCTCCAGAGCTCTAGTGATCCTAGTCCTCATCGATCTGCCTATGCCATGACAACATGTTCTCTGAACTTGTTGTTTGATCCCTATGTTGCATTTTTTCTCCATAGCAGTCCACCAAACTACTAAGGCGTAAGTAAGTATTGGTCTAATCACGCTCCTGTAGAGCCAGTCGACTATCCTCGGATTCAGGCCCCATTTCGAGTGTATGGGCCGTCTGCATAGTGCCCAACATCTGTGAGCCTTCTTAGTACGCTCCTGAATATGACACTTCCAATTCAGTTTCCTATCCAAGATCACTCCCAAGTATTTGACTTAGTCCGACATCGAAATCGTCTTATTGAGGAAACGTGGTGCGTTAAATTAGCCCAATTTTGTTTTCCTCGTGAACACGCATATTTCAGTCTTTTCTGGTTTAACATTGAGACCCCTGGGTCTAGCCTAGTCATATGCCATATGCAAGACATTTTCGCCCCTTCTGCATAGCTCATTCGAATCCTTACCCCTTAGAAGTATTATAACATCGTCTGCATAGCACGACGGGTTCACATCCCTCCTCAGTCAGCATCCGTAATAGGTCATTTATAGTAGTCACCCATAGGTGTGGCGATTAAATGCCCCCCTGTGGCGTGCCTTGTGTCACTTTCTCCCTTATATTTATGCCTGGGACACACAATTTATCCACCTGTTCCTTAGCATATGGTTTATCCAGTCTCTAAGGACCGGGTCCACCCGGTACTGGTCTTAGCATTGGTACTGGTACTGGTCTTGTGTCGGTCCGCACCTTGTTAAAAGTCCCCTCGATGTCAAAGCATACCGCCAGTGTGTACGTTTTGGCATCGAAGGATTCTTATATTTTATGCATAACCTCGTGCAGGAAAGTCTCCACCTTCCCTTGTCATAGGCATGCTGTTTGTATTTGATAGGACTTTTTGAGCTTCTAGAGAGCCCAATTCTTATCCGATTTGGCTGAAATTTTGCACATATAGTTGAGGATTTACTTCTTATTCAGTTCGTAACCTGATATAGCCGTTATATGAACCGATCTCCCGATTAGACTTCTTCAGCTTCTAGAGGGCGCAATTCTTATCCAATTTGGTTGAAATTTTGCATACGTTATTTTGGTATGACTTGCAACAACTGTGCCAAGTGCCTATGGTCTAAATCGGTTGATAACCTGATATAACTGCCATATAAACCGAACTCCCAATTTGACACTCTGAGCCACGGAGAGCGAAATTTTTTTTCTCGATTTGTCTGAAATTTTGGAGGTGGTATTTTTCTATGACTTGTAACAGCCATGACAAGTGCGGTCCATAACTTGATATTCTCATATATGTATTGAAAAAGTCATTCAAAGAACTTGACAAATGCTATACATGGTGGGGGGTATAAAAGATTCGGCCAGACCGAACTTAGCACGCTTTTACTTGTTTTTAGTCCAAATCGACCTTCATGTGTTTTGAGTCTTAACTTCCCTAGACTCTTCTGGCAAATACATTGAATTTTAGTTGAATATTGTTTCCACCTTCTTCAATGCCACAATTCCACTGTGCCAATGAGTATCCGGCACGATACATTTTTTCTTTCGTATAAAGGGGGCAAAATTAACAATCGCAGCATGCATCCCCCAACAAAGGCAGTATGTCGGTTCAAAACGTACGTTTACGTTCAAACCTGTTCGTAGAGAGCTGCAGTATTTTTGTTTCCTACACGCCTTTTCTCGGAAGGGAAATTGACACTTGCGTTTATATTTGTTTTAAAATGGAAAAAATTAGTTTAAGTTCCCAAAACCACAGAATGGAAAGTCCCCTTTTAAGAATATTCTTGTAAAATATGTTAAAAATTACTTCGATATTCAGTAAAGGGAAACATTTGAAATAATTAAATGGAATTAAACAAGTCAAGTATAACTGTTGATTGTTATGGAAATTTAAAGAAAATACCAAAGCAGAATATCTAAATGGGCGGAATTGTGTCATTGAATTTAGATCTCACAGATAATAGTTTGTATGTTATGGCTAGAGAACTTATGCTTCTGCACAGGGTAGATGAAGCGAGGTGTTATCGATTCAAGCGGCCAAAATTTTTTTTGTGTGAAATAGGTTAGGTTTAAGTGGCAGTCTGCCATCCTAGTATCGCAAGCTCGACTGCTTTAGAATTCCCTGGGATATCTCTGTGGGCCGGCACCCAGAACAGGAGAATTTTGAACTGAACTGAAATTGTGAGAAATAAATTTTTATTGATTTCCTTGATTATTGTTCTGATTTGCTATGACTGTTGCCTTTTACCTTGACTATTTAGCACTTCGCCTTATGTTAGGACCCATGAAATTCGTTTCGAGCATGGTCAAGATCGAACAATATCTCGATGTAGCCCCCATATATACCGATATCCCGATTTAAGTTGTTGGGCCCATAAAACCAGCGATTATTACCTAATTTCGCTGAAATTTGGCACTTTGAGCCAAAAAACAAGTAAAAGCGTGATAAGTTCGGCCGGGCCGAATCTTATATACCCTCCACCATGGATCGCATTTGTCGAGTTCTTTTGCCGGCATCTCTTCTTAGACAAAAAAAGGATATAAGAAAAGATTTGCTCTGCTATTAGAGCGATATCATGATATGGTCCGGTTTGAACCACAATTAAATTATATGTTGGAGACCTGTGTAAAATGTCAGCCAATTCGAATAAGAATTGCGCCCTTTGGGGACTCAGTAAGTAAAATAGAGAGATCGATTTATATGGGAGCTGTATCGGGCTATAGACCGATTCCGACCATAATCAACACGTATGTTGATGGTCATGAGAGAATCCGTCGTACAAAATTTCAGGCAAATCAGATAGGAATTGCGCCCTCTAGAAGCTCAAGAAGTCAAGTCCCCAGATCTGTTTATATGACAGCTATATCAGGTTATGAACCGATTTGAACCATACTTGGCACAGTTGTTGGATATCATAACAAAATACTACGTGCAAAATTTCATTCCAATCGGATAAGAATTGCGCACTCTAGAGGCTCAAGAAGTGAAGACCCAAGATCGGTTTATATGGCAGCTATATCAAAACATGGACCGATATGGCCCATTTACAAGACCAACCGACCTACACTAATAAAAAGTATTTGTGCAAAATTTCAAGCGGCTATCTTTACTCCTTCGGAAGTTAGCGTGCTTTCGACAGACAGACGAACGGACGGACAGACGGACGGACATGGCTAAATCGACATAAAATTTCGCGGGGACTCAGACGAATATTTCGAGTAGTTACAAACAGAATGACGAAATTAGTATACCCCCCATCCTATGGTGGAGGGTATAAAAAAATTTTTTTTTGACAAAATTTTCTACGGAATAATATTTTGACAAAATTTTGACAACATTTTCTATAGAAATAAAATTTTGACAAAATTTTCTAATAAAATAAAATTTGGACAAAATTTTTTGTAGAAATAAAACTTTGACAAATTTTTCCGCAGAAAAAAAATTTTTATAAAATTTTCTACGGAAATAAAATGTTGACAAAATTGTCTATAGAAATAAATTTTTATTAAATTTTCTACAGAAATAAAATTGAAAAAATTTTCTACAAAAATAAAATTTTAACAAAATTTTTTTTAGAAGTAAAATTTTTAAAGGAAAATATATTTTGAAAAAAAAATGTATGAATAAAAAAAACATTTTCATGGAAATAAAATTTAAAAAAAATATATCTATGCAAATAAAGTTTTGACCAAATCTTTTATACAAATAAACTTTTGATCAAATTTTCTATGGAAATAAAAATTTCCTATAGAACGAAATTTCGATTTCACAATAGAATGGTTGTGAGAAAATTATCACTTTTATGCCCAATGCATATAAAAATAATATTTATCAAATATTTGCTGGGTTTGTTAAATTTACAGGTATAAATATACCTATTTTATATTGTAATAAAAATGCAATTTTTGTGAAAGTATGTGTGCTATTTTTATTTTGTTTTCTTAAATTGTTTGCTTCATGTGTCGGAAGTGAAAACGCATCTTAAGTTTTACTTATTTGTCTGCTACAGATAATTCTCAAGCAAATTTATTTACCAACCATTTGATGCCTTTGTTTGATATTCGATAATTTTAATTTAATTTTTATTTAAACATCTTAAACAATGGAATTCACCAAACCTAAAAATAAGAGCAAACCTTTCACTAACTGTCTGCAGACAAAGAAACCAACAAAATGTTAAAAAAAAAAATCAGAAATATTAACACCGCCGCATTCGTTTAATTTTTTTAGTTGTTTTCCTTTTTTTTTTAATTCAAATATACTACACAACAACACATACACGACATGCTGTCAAGAGGTTTGAAGCAACCGCCTCAAACTTATTGGATGACAAACTTGCTGCTATAGTGCCGGCTTTTTAAGATTAAGTTGTTTATGAACATGGCTGAGTTGGTATTGGTTGGTATAAGTTATTAATAAATAACTTGGATGAAAACGCACATGTGTATGGTTCTATAGCAGCAATTACGGTTTTCCAAGTTTGCGGGCTTTTGTTGGTGCGTAACAGGAACATAATCGTGAGGCATGGGTATATTATGTTCAATAGAGTGTATGTGTCATCACTGATCTATAGTTTTTAAATAAATGTTGTATCGATTTTTAATTAATACATCTACACAGGGCACTAATTCAATACAAAATATCTCGCATGAGATAAAAAAAGTAGACACATTAGGGTTGCCATTGTACTTAAAAATCACTTTCCAGCTTTGTTTAAAGGCCAAAACAGAATGAGCGTCTTGAGCTTTGTTTTTGAGCGTTGCGTTGACAAATGCAACTCTGCAAGCAAGTCCCATAAAAGCAACAATTAAAAGTTAAAGAATAGGTTCGAAGAAGCTGTTTGCATCTTCTAAACAGTCTCGCCCATACATCGTTTATTGTAGCATTTTCAGAGCTGGACACAGTCAAGATTCCGTTGTTTCTCAGAATATCCCTAAGGGGTTTCTGATGAAAATTTTGAAGGTATCTTTTCCAATGCTGCTGGTATCCTGTGATTTTCAAGATTCTTATTCTCTTCGTGTCTCCAGTTCGGTCAACGAGTATCCCCCTCGGACATGCATTGCTGTTGATTCAGCTGTTAACAATTGTTTAACAAAGTTCAACGCAATCATTCTGTTTCGGGCTAAAAGGCCAGAATGTGCACGTTGAGCTATCTTTTGAGCGTCGCGTTGAAAAAACATAGTTAACTGTTCAGTGTGAACATAGGGCATCAACAAGCTCGCTCCATCGAGCTCAATCGTTGGCCAAAGCCCAAGGCGGATTTAAAAAGGTGCACGAATAGCTGTTAACAGCCGGTCAGGTTGGACGGTATTAAGATGTCAGATTTTTGTTTGCATTCTATTTGTTGTTATCTTCTTTCTCGGATATTCTCTGGTTTGGCTTTGGGCATGGCAACTATAAAGGTGGTCTCATTTGTACAACAACCACAAATCATATGGTGCAATCCGCCATCTTGCCATCAAGCTGATCGACATTTTGCCAACACACACAAAGAAATTTGTGTGCGTGTGTGTATACATGACCAGAGAATATGCAAGAAAGAAGATAACAACAAAGAGAATGCAAACAAAAATCTGTCATCTTAATACCGTCAAACATGGCCAGCTGTTAACGGCAGTTCGCGTGAAACCACCTTTTTAAATCCGCCTTGTGCCCTTGGTTGAATGAAGATTGGCTTGCCCAACAACAACAAAATTAACGATAGAACCCTGTGTCGAGGGTGGCGCAAATTTCCACTAGTCTGTCAAATTTCTGAACACTTCCTAATTGACATTCTAGTTATACCCGCCACCATAGGATGGGGGTATACTAATTTGGTCATTCTGTTTGTAACTCCTCGAAATATTCGTCTAAGACCCCATAAAGTATATATATTCTTGATCATCATTGCATTTTAAGTCGATCTAGCCATGCCCATCCGTCTGTCTGTCGAAAGCACGATAACTTTCGAAGGAGAAAAGCTAGCCGCTTGAAATTTTACACAAATACTCCTTATTAGTGTAGGCCGGTTGGGATTGTAAATGGGCTATATCGGTCCATGTTTTGATATAGCTGTCATATAAACCAATCTGGGGTCTTGACTTCTTGAGCCTCTAGAGGGCACAATTCTTATCCGATTTGGCTGCAATTTTACATGAGGTGTTTTATTATGACTTCCAACAACTGTGCTGAGTATGGTGGAAATCGATCCATAACCAGACATAGCTGTCATATAAACCTATCTGGGGTCTTGACTTCTTGAGTGTATAGAGGGCGCAATTCCTATCCGATCTGGCTGAAATTTAGCACAACGTTTTTCGATATGACTTCCAACAACTGCGCTAAGTATGCTTTAAATCGGTACATAACCTGATATATCTGTCATATAAACCCATTTGGGGTCTTGATTTTTTGAGCCTCTAGGGGGCGTAATTATTATCCGATTTGGTTTAAATTTTGTACAAGGGCTTCTCCCATGACCTCCAACATACGTGTCAAATATGGTCTGAACCGGTCTATAGCCTGATACAGCTTCCCTATAAACCAATCTCCCACAATATCAAACGATTTATGATTATAAACGTCTAAATTATATATTAAAACAATTAAAATGTAACAAAAGGTACAAAATGTGAAAAAAATTTAAAAGTCAAACAAAGCATTTGACGTTCTAGTGGGATTTGGATATAACTCTGGAAATGGATAATTCCATCAGCTGGACAATTGAGCCAACCTTCTTAATTCAACCATGATTTTGACCTTTAGAGGGCGGCCATTGACGGTCGACACAGTTGTTCATCACGGATGATAAATGAGATTTGAAGATGGTACAAAATGAGAGTGAGAAAGATACATTTTTTTTTTTGGCAAAAAGTACCATTTTTTCTGTAATATAGTAACGACGATATGGATATCATTTGATACCCATATTGCCTAGGTTGGAATACTTCCCCCTAAGGGGGGTTTATTGGCCCCTAGGTGGGTCCACGGACCCGAGCCCCAAAAACAGACTTCATATTCGGGTTCCTAAGGTCAAAATAAGGGGGTATGCAAAAAGTTGGATTTTTTTGGGAACTACCCTGTAAAATACAGTACAACCGCCTGCGCCGCTCCGCCTCTCACTGAAACTCTCGGCTCGATACCGATGATTGTCCGCGACTGCCGTTGCAGCTACTCCGTATGTAGCATTCCACTATCTGCAACCTGTGGACGCGCCCGATAGCTCGCAGATAAGCTTCTAGTGGCAGCAATGAACACCTCACAGATCGGACCTCAATGTTCCAGCCTGTGCGGTGCTCACAGCTATCCCGTGCCGGGATGATGTTGTCTTTCTGATGTGTTGTTGTTTGACTTTTGTTTGGATTTCGCAATAATTTAATAGGCATTTTCGCTGCGAGCGAAGTCAGTACTAGACTCTATGATGCGATACAAAAACATTTTGTCCACCTTGAAGAGTTTGAGATCGCCCTCAATAGCCGTTTGTTTTCTTCCACACTTGGTACCTCTTCGTGTCAACTGCCCTTTATGTATCCCATAACAAAATAAAGTACGTTTATATTTTATATTAATTTTCTGAAAAAATATTTTATTTTTCTTCATTTTTTTAGTATTTTTTTGGGATTTTTTGTTGTTGTTTTAATTAAATCTTTTTTTCTTATTCACTTAGAATAATAAAGTTAGTTCTATGGCTTATTTAACTAGCCTAAATAAACACTAAAAAAAAGACCACACTTACATACACAATTTTATTGAACTTTAGTTACTTTTTGTTTTTATTGTGTTTTATAATATAAAAGACATGAACAAAAAGAGCAAGTGGAACTTTCATAGATGTTATAATAAAAAGAAAAAAAAAACAATGGAAATAAATTATCTACAGACTGGGTAAAAAAAAAGGCAAACCATTTTAATAGGTTTTATATTCAAAGTGAGCTGGTGTATGTGTAACTTAAATAATAAAACATGTTAAAAGCTATAGCATCTTTATTTTTGATTTATGGTTGCTATTGTATAGTGAAGTAAAAAAAATTAATAGTATTTTAAAATTTAAAAGTATAATCTTAAAAAATAGTGGTTTTGTTTTGTAATAAAATGTAGTTTCTAAAGTTCTTAAATAATGGGGGTGGTTGCTTAGAGAGAAAATAAAATATACACACAAAAAGTTTTTGGAGATGGAACTAATTTACAGCATGATTACAATATAATGGGGTAAAGTTAAAATACATTTTGAGGAATAGGCTTTTATTTTGTATTGTGAATTTTTTGTATATAAAAATGAAATGGACTCATTACTAGAATTGTTATATTGCAAAGAAGAATACCTTAAAGAACTTTAAATTAATTTTTTTTAAGCATAATAATAATAATAAAAGAAGTAAAACATTTTGTTTTTGATTAATATTAGATGTAAGTTAATGTTATAAATAATATTTTTCTCATATATAAAATAAATATATATTTTATGTTTATATTATGTGTGTGTGTATATATATATGTATATATAATTTGTATTATAATTAATTATAAATTGTATGCACAATGTTTTATTTGTTTTATAATTTTAATTTCTTTAATTATTTTGTACTACACATTCAGCGTCATCTCACCACTAACTTCTTCATAATTATGACCCATTCTCATTAATATGAGAGTTCGTTTGCACATTTTGATGTATTGCCAGTCAATGCAGAGATTTTCATTCTTTGTGTTTTAGCTAAAGATCTAAAATATTTTATCACACAGTCATTAAAACACAGTTTAACTAATTAAAGTCTCACCTTGTTCATGTCTTAAGGGACTTATAACTAACGATAAAATCGTTTAAAGCTTTAGGGCATAGCCATAAGCACTAACCGGTAAAAGGTGTAAGTGACAAAATGGTGGATACACAGTTTCTGATTAAAATCAATAGACAAACTATATTAAATCGTCTTCTCTCCAAGTTGTTTACCATTAAGGACTTTTAATTGAAGTGGGAATTTCCTTAAAGCTTCCCCCTTCAAAGTTCAATTTTTGTCACTTATACCATTTTGTCGGTAAGGGACAATATGGTTGGTAATGGTAAAAGTTAGCCTCAAACCATTTCAAAATTGTTTTAATTTTTGGCATATAAGGAGCACTTTTTAAATGCTTAACAAAACTGTAAGGCCTCAGGTCATGGTAACCAAAATTATATCAATGTAAAAATCTAAACATTTTGTAAAGTAATATGACCTAAAGGAAAAACAATTTGCAATAAAGCAAAGCTAAATACACAAAAGAAGTTTGGTTAGCGAAAAGCCCAACATTGAGTTGTGCCCTTCATGCCTCCTTTTGTTACAAAGCTTAAACTTTTCTCTTTGGTGGTTTTGTATATAACCAGCCCAAAATATAATCTCCACATTAATTGGCAAAATCATCTCAGTGCAACATTGTAAAGCTTTTTCAGTTCGAAACCTCAAGTATAAACCTTAGTACGACACCTGCCCTCATGAATAAACCTCTGGTTTTGGTCTATCGTTTAAATTTTTTCACTATGCGGCCTCTTAGTGTCTGATGATGGGGAGGTCCATTGGGCGTTTCACTTGTAATTGTCACTCCGCCACTGCTTCTCAGATTGACTCTTTTTCCAAATACTGCAGACACCACCGACGACGTCGTGCCATTGGCCTGAGCAGCACGTTGTTGTGATATCAAAGATCTGGCCCTAGTGGCTGCTGCTGCCACCGCGGCCGCCGCATTTATCATCTTGGGTGAGGGTGGAGGAGCTGCCAGATTTGTGCCTGTACTCTGCGAACGTGTGGTCTTGCTAAAACTGGGGGCCGGGGCTGGCGCACATATGCGAGGAGAGCTGCGTGTGTGCATGGTTCGCAAATTGCGGCGATCGGACAGAGAGGCACGTTTTATCACAGGTGTAGAGGCTGCAGTTAGCGGCAACGGCGTGGGCGGACTGCCCACTAAGCTATCCCTAGCGTTATTGAGGTGCAGAATATTTGGTGTGGCTGACGACGAAGACGACGACACAGAACTCTGGCGAGATCTTAAATTGAGATGGTGTGGTGTTATGTTAGTACTGTTATTGCGGCTTTTAATACTGCGTCCATTTGAGTTTGCATTGAGAGATCTACGATTTGTTGGAGTCATATGTTGTTCTTGTAGCAACACTGGGTTTCCTGCCAATAATGCTGCTGCCGCGGCGGCTCCATTTCTTTGCAGGAATTTGCGTGTATTGTGTGTGGTATGATATTTCATAGTGGCCTGTACCAAAGCTGATTTGGCTTTCATATCCTTGGTTAAGGAATTCCTTGTTCTCAGCGTACGCTTACCATAATCCACTATGGAGTTATTACTGCTGTTACTACGCAATTGTCTTTGGATCATGGGTGTGGAAGAGGCAGCCGGTGGTGTCAACATAAGTGTAGAGTTTAGTTTATTGCTACTTGTGGGTGTCATAGATAAACTTCTGCGTGCCCCATGGCTTTGATGGAAAATGGCATGTTTTCCCTTGCCGCTAGAGATTCTTTCTAAGTTCTCATTTTGTACATATGGGCGAATGGGTCTTTGGCTAGATCTTGCAAGAGGGGTGCTATACAAATTCCCTTTGCTGCTCATCATGGGTTTTCGCATTAACTTGTCACTTTCGCGTTCTGTACCATCTAATGGCGGCTTGTAGATCTCATATAAGGGTTCTTGTAATATTTCAATTTTTTCTATAACTGCTTCAGGCTTATCGCAGAATGAACTACTTGGCATAGCTTCGTCTTCGTTCTCCAGCTCCTGCATAATTTCATCGCCTGAAGAGGAGGAAGATATTTCGTTGATCTGAACTGAGGGTTCCAGCGTTATGACAGCTTCTTCCTCCTCCTCATCTTCATCAACCTCCTCTATGAGGTCTTCAGGCGCCATCAACGCCACTTCTGTCTCCAGTGTTGAAGTGGTAGGCATTTCATTTGCCACATAGGCGGTTATTGGCTCTTGTCGTATAGCCTGTAAGCAAGCATAAGCAGTTATATTCGGCTGATGCTGCTGCTGCTGCAGTACACCCATCTTATTTTGCATTTGTTGCTGTTGTCTTTCATATGCCACTTGTTGTTCCTCCTCGCGTTCTTGCTGCAGTAACGAATGCAATTCCAAAGGTTTCTGATGCAGTTGTGGCAAATATGTCGTATGCTGTTGGTAATACCTTTCCGTATGGCTACTGTACAACGTCGTCATACTCTGACTGTCTTGCTGCTGCACAACATTCGTGTTATGGTGGAAAAATTTGAAGGTATCTATGCCATTGCTGTTGGTGCCCTGAGATTTGCACGACTCCTGTTCTCTTCGCGTCTCCAGTTTGGTCAATGAGTAGCCATCCTCTTCGGACATGCATTGCTGTTGGTACAACTGTTGTTCTTCGATTAGAGCATGCATATTTGGCGGCGTAACACTTTGGCAGTTGGAGGAATTTGAGCTGGAATTTGAATTGGAATTTGTGGGTGTTATTATAGCAGCAGAAGTTCTCGATGATGTATTATCCTCCACAGTGAGGCATTCACTTTGTCCTGTTGCTAACAAAGTATTGTAGGACTCGGCAAAGGTATTTATATACGAATCGGTAGCACTATTCGCCTCTTCTGTGTCCATTTGCAAATAGTTTTGATAGTTCATGACGCATACTTGTGGTTCTCCACCAGCTTTTGTAACATTGTCTTCCTCCTCATCTTCGTCATCTTCCTCTTCGATGTCATCTTCATCTTCTTCGCAATCCTCGGCATAACCATGTTCCTCTTCGCTTGAGTTGGAGCTAATAGTTTGGTTTACTATACTAGTATGGTGCTGCCAATCCCAACCATTCGTTTGTAGCCGATAATTGTTGTGGACCATCGAAGTCTGAGCCATGGCTTTGGTTTGCGTTGTCGAATCCTCCGCATCACTTTCGTCCGTATCGCCTTCTTCAGCATGATCAGAATCATCGGTGTAGTAGTTGAAATTCCTATAGGCTTCTGGAGGCAAATATTTCATGGCCATTTCTTTGTACGTTGTAACATCGTCGTGCGTGGGGATTTCGGCCTGCACTTGTGTGTATTCTAGCCCATAACTGGCGGGTTGTACAAAAGCAGGTGGCGCTGTCACATCTTTGTGAGTTTGATTTGCATTGTTGTGGCCACCTTGACCGGGTGGGTACAATATCACAGTAACGACAGAGGTATTGTCGGCTCTCATCTTCTTCGATGACCACATTGCCAAGGCTTGATCAACTAATGATTTGCTAGGATTTGTCCATTGGTTGCCCTCATGGGGGCAATCACCACGTTGAGCTTGTAAACGTTCATTTATAATTTCCTTTTCTCTTACGGTATTAACGGCTTCCTGGGCACTTACAACATTCCAAAGGCCATCAGTACCAAATATTAAACAACGGAATGTTTTGGAATTTATGGGTATAACTTTAACATCCGGATCTGGGCTAACCACAAATTCATTGCGTTCAGAGTTGTAACTCCAGAGATCACCCAAACTTCTGGCAACAGCTAAAAAGGGAATCTCGTCAACGGGTGTCTTATGTTTAATGGGTCCTTTGTGGCTGGCTATAAAGAGAATAAAACAAGAGGGGGTTAATACAGCCCTTGGTTAAAAGTGTTTCGTTTGACAACTTACCATTTCTCGGCCGATTCCATACCACACGTGGTACACCGGATTTTACAACCACTTTGCCACCGGATTTCATTATGCGTGTTCTTTCCTCTACCGATTCTGGTTTGTGGTCCACCGTCAATTGTTTGGCTCTCCAAAAGTTTTCATTTTCATTTTGATAGCCCAACACAATACCGGAATCTCCCACATGTCCTATATAGATTTTTTCACGCCTTATAAAGGCAACAGTAGCGGTAGTACCTGCGGTACTAGGTAAACCATTTGCGGTTTTAGGCCATTTATCTGCAATAAAAAATATAGATTTTATATTAACATTTTGTAAGACAACAAATGATAAGCGCGTGAGCACATTGTGACAGTCAGAAGTTGTAAAAAAGTTAAAATATGTTAATGAAAAATCTGTCCTATGGCATCGGTAGAGGCACACCTTTCAGAGGACTTCCTGGCTAAAAAAACAGAGTGTGCAGAAATGCGAACATGTCAGTAGAAGTGGTACTGAGTTCGAAGGGCAAATTAGAAGTGACATGTCGCTGCGTCACTACAAATTTGTTTTCAATTAATTTCAAATGTAATTATTGGCTCACGAACTGGGTCACTAACAAATCTGCTTCACTGTAATTGCTTTAAATGTGTGTAATTGTATGACTTTTGTTTGTGTTATTTTATGCAATAGAATGCGGCATATTTTACAATCAATTAATAGACAATTTTAGTGCAAATGAATTTAGTACTAGGCTTTAAGGACAAAATATCCTCCTGTGAGAAGCCAGAGTTGTAGTTTAAGCAGTATGTACCTGCTATCGCCTAAAGCTGATATTACACGATAAGACTTGTCATATGTAATTTCGTAGACAAATTTTCATGTGAAAGTGGCGATCCTCATCAAGTTCCTGTATGTGAGTACGCTCATTCCGGTCCAAAGAACCGATCGCCGTGGGAACACGATGACCATTAGTTATTTAAAGGCGCCAATAACTCACCTTGTCATATCGAGCTTCATAGGCACTCAGTTTTTTTGCAAGTGCTTCTCATTGAGACTTTCCGCTCGATACCGCTGATTGTCCGCGACTACCGTTGCAGCTACTCCGTATGGAGCATTCCACTATCCGAAACCTGTGGACGCGCCATGTAGCTCGCAGCTAAGCTTCTCGTGACAGCAATGAACACCACACAGATCGGACCTCTACTGTTGTTAATGCAGTATCTTTTACCATAAAGCTACGATATTTAGAGATGTAACGCAAACATATATTTGATATCTATCAAACAACGGAAATCGAAACTTTCAAAATTTTCACGGGAAGAGCTCAATGTGGTCATAAATTGGTGGCTGTGAACACTCCAAAAGTATGCGGCCCAAGTAACCTTGAAAACGACTACCAATTAGCTGTCGTGTCCACCATGAAAAGCCCTAATCGTGGTTGGAAAACATGCTGATAGACTTAAGAGTTAATACTAAATGTTTTTACAGAAGAAAGTTAAGGGCGTACCTATAGCACATTTGCTAAGTGGTCTGTTTGACCAGCCAAGACAGCAGTTCTACTTTAGGTTTCATTTCTAGCAAACTCGCTTGAAATTTGGTGAATAGTTCCAACCACAATTGACTTAATTGTGGACATAGATTGATCTCAGATTGCCACTACAGGTAAATTAAACTAGGTCCTTTACTAACATACACAAAAAATTAAAATAATTCAAAAAAAAACTTCAAGGTTAAATACGTTACAAATGTTAATACGTTGTGAAACACCATCATACTTCACTAATTAAATCCGCAATATTTTCGCAGAATTGAAATTGTACAACCCACAGAACAATAACCCGCTTTTGATACAAAGCGGAAAATGTCCATTCTGCTTCAACAACAATCTCTCTCGTTCTCATGGGAGGTATATTAACACAACAAAGCATTGCATGCAATAAAATGACTTCCTACTTCATTAAAGGGGGACGGAGTAGCGGCAAATTAAGATAATCAAAACAAAAACGCCAAATTTTTGTTTTGATTTGTGTGAATATTAAAAATGGCATAAACTAAGAAAGAGGGACATATCCACGAGAGGAAAAATGAAATGCGTACCGCCGTTAATAACAACTATAAATACAATTGAAAAGAAATAAAAAAAAAACATGAATGCTATTCGCAAGAGGTGAGTTTTATAAGAGGAGCTGCCACTACAAAAGCAACCACAACAACACCCATCATCAAGTGTCAATAAAGCACAGCCAGAAAAACACGAAAAATTCATGGTGGGGATAAACTAACCACAATTCAAGTAACAGGGTTGCAATTTAATACTACATACTAGTGGACAATGTGGGGCTTTTTAGGTTTCAAGTGAAAGTTAAAAACGAGCGCCTACTTAAAATGTAATCCTAACATTAATGAGTTCCTTTGAAATTGCTTAAATAATTCGTCGCATTTTCGTAAATTCTTTCTAGAGAAATCTACAATGAAAAAAAAAATAATTTCCTGTTGAGAAACGAATTTTCTGTATATCAACATTTTTATTTTTGCTTTCATAAAAATGAAATAACACAAAATTCAGTTTAACCATGACTGGCTGACTCATGAAATACGAAAACAGCAACAACGTTGTTCACATTGGTATACACAACGCTGCTTATTATTTGCTTGCCTGCCTGACTGCCTGCGCTAAAAGTGACTGGCTTATGTAAACTCAATAACACAAATAACAAAAAAAATACCCGCCGCGACGCCTCCCCGTTCTCTTCTAAAAACAATTTATGCCTCACAGCGCATACACACGCAGCAAACAGAAAGAAACTACCACCACATTGTAGAAATCAGGCCACAGTGAAGGGCCTTGAGCTGAAGGGCCTTTTCAAAAGCTCAAGATATATATGAGTATAGGAAGGAGATAAGGTTTCTTTCAGTTTGTTAGAATTCAAAATGCTACAAGTGATTGCCGAATAGCAACCGAACAGCGGTTTCAGTGAAATGAGTCAGTTTTTTGGGAAGAAAGTATTTCAAAATGTTATTAGTTCTCAGAAAACTACTAATCATTTGGAGAAAACATTTGACAAAATAAATCTATCAACATATACATAGCTTTCTATGAGAAATACATACTACACATGTATTAATATAAAAACCCGACGAAATCAATATGAAAGTTTAAGTTCAAGTGGAACACGACTGTAAAACAATTTGTTTTTCTTTTGAATCCCAATAAATTAAGTTTTAAGCCCAAAACTATATTAAAATTTAAAGCTAATACATTTACTTTACTTGGAAAACCCCATCAAACTCTGATGAGTCGTTGTTTTTTAAAAGGCCTTTTACAAGGCCCTAATTGCTTAGTTGCATGTCTTTATTATGACTGCAGTACGAAGAAAAAATCTACCACTACAACGGCGTTGTTGAGTGTGTTGAATACGAAACTGTATAAAAGGAAATGAACGATAATTCTCATCGTTGTACGATGCCATCATAAAACCCAACAGAGTCTCTGAAAATTATGGTGGTGGTATATAAGTGTACAAATGAACCCGTATCGTATCGTATACAGAGAAATACGCTATATACAACACTGTAGCTATGGCTTTGCTTACTGTGTCGTGTCGACGAAATGGGGAAAATGTAGTATTCGTCGTTGTCGTATCTCAACAAATTGGGTAGGTACACAATTCAGGGATGGAAAGTTTATTTCAAGTATAAGTTGTTTGCTGTTTGAAAAATGATCACTATTTGGGGAAGTTGACACATTAGCTACTAATTTACGTTACAACATTGTATGCGTAAAGGCCTACATCTCGTAAGCGTATCGTAAACAGAACTATGCAAAAACAAATTCCGCAATATACAGTTATCTTCCCTCTTCTATGCATAATGAAAGCAGCTAGCAAAGTATTTGAAATATTTTGGACTAGATTAATTTTTCCTTTACAAAAAGTTCTAAGGGTATACAAATATTTGAAGTGCAATAGAGTGTGGAAATGTTGCCAACTTCAAAGGATCACTAATTTTAAATGTAGCTGAAGTATTGGTGATTTTTATCATGCTTTTAAAATAGGTATTAAAAGATGGCAGCACTTCCAAAGAAAATCACATCAATTCTGCCTCACTCAAAAGAGGGACATGATTCATTCAAAAAACGGTTTTCCAATTTCAAAATCAATGATTTGAAAAACAATAAGCAAGCGAAACATATATTTTGGGTAATGAATATTTTCGGGTATGGAAAACAAAAATAGCATGGATCGCATTTGTCAAGTCTTTGAAGGTTTTTTAGGTCAGAAATTGAAAATGCGAATATGAAGACCATAGCTAAAATGATCCCTAGACCCAGATCCCTGTGGATCTGGGTAGGCAACAGAATCAAGCAGACGAAATAAATAACACAACACACTAATATAACAACATAATGTGGGGGCATTGTTTCAAATTATGAAATAAATAAAAATTGTTTTGCTGATCCGAAATTTGAACTCGAGACCCGGTGTATTGAAAAGCACATGCCCTGTGCCAAAAAACTCCTTCCCACTTTGTACCAAAATTTTATTTTAAGTTACTCACTTTCACTAGTGAGACATTATGTTTATAAATAGAAAATGTCAAACGTAAACAAAAAAACATAAACATCTTTGATGAAAAAAGTTCGAAAATGTTTTGCTTTTGTGTTGTTACTAAATATGGAAAGGGGAAATTAGTGTCACATTCAAACAGTAATGATGTGTATATGCTTTGTAAGCAGAAGATTCCTGGTTCAAATCTGAGCTGCGACAAAAGGTGAACCGTTATTTAATTTAAAACTGCAATGTTTCATTTTAAATTTGTCTTCTTTAAAACAGCTGAGCGATTGCTAGCGTGGGGGTGGGTGGGAGACAGGTAAAACTAAATGGGTTATGTAGTATATACTTAAAAAATGTTTAACCTTATCACTAAATAAAATGAACTAAATTTGAGCAGAATTGAACTTCATATAGCGCTAAACAATTATATGGTCGTTATGAGTTCACAATTTCTTAACAGCCACGATTTTTTAAAATAATTTTAACTTTCAATTTTAGTGCTTATTAGTTATAATTTATCTGTAGGGAGTTTAAAGTAAACTAATACTACGGAAAAACAATTCCGTAGCTGTTAAGATATTTTTGAACCTCCAACGAGCATAATTCTTTAGCGCTATATGAAGTTTATTATTGCACAAATCAAGTTCATTTTAACTAGTGTTGAGACTCGACATTTTATGAGTCTTTTTTCCATAATACAGGATAAGAAGTCGCTCAAGAACATGAAATTTAGTGGTTAAATTCGCCCGGGCAAAATTTTGCCAATCCACCACAATGGATTCTTCCAGAAATATACACAATTGAACTTAGCTGGAGGGCATATTCGTAGATTACGTGCCGAATTTCAAGCATTCGGTTTATATGGGAACTATATCAGGCTTTATACCGATTTGGACCATACTTGGAACGTGTGTTGGAAGTCGTAACAAAACGCTACGTGCAAAACTTCAGCCATATCAGATAACAGTTGCGGCTTCCAGGAGCGCAAGATGTTATGCATTGTACTTGGCACGATTGGTAGAATACAGTACTTCGTGGAAATTTTCAGCCAAAAAGGATAACAATTGCGGCTTCTAAGAAGAAGTCAAATCGAGGACCATTTATTAATTGGCTTTACCCAAATATGAACTGATTTGGCCCATTTGCCATCCTTAACGACCTAGGTTAGGTTTATGTGTTTATAATACCACAGGAACAGGGGAATGAAGATGCTGTCTAGTTACTACCGTTAAACCATCTATGTAGATCGCTTTAAAAAGCCCAATAACTTGCGAATGTTCACATACGCTAATGCAGATAAGTTCTCAAAGAAATGATAACCTAAAGTGGAACTTCATATGTCTGCTAATGCGGGACACACACACAAGAGACGACCGCTATCGTGATTTCCACAGTTGGACGAGCGAACTTTGCTTGACGACTTGAATGCCAAGGCGATCAAGAATATATGTGTATTTCGAGGTGCTGCAAACGAAATGGCAAGATTAGACTTACTTCATCCTATGATGGTGGGTATCAAAAGGAAATTATGTGTTCTGAAAGTTTTTTTTTTAAGCGAATGAGGTTTTTAAATGAAAGAAATTAATATGTATTTTAAGCATTTAATGAAACATAATTATTATATTAACCCAGTAACGACGAATTGGTAGAAAAATATCCAAAGATAGAGCTATCTTAAAATAATTCTAGCTTTGGTTAGGGAAGAGATATATTGGCGTAAAGTGGACGAATGACGCTAGTTTGGAGAAAATTGGTTTGTCGAAAGTTAAAAACTTTATAGCTCAAAAATTTAAACGAAAAAATTTTGTGAAAATTCTTGGCAGTAAGATTTCTGGGAACCGCTTTATTGCATTTGATGATTTCTATATTAAAAAAACATTTATGGCAATAAGACTTCTATTTTGAAATCCACTTTTCTTCGCTAAATGGCGATAAAATATTAAGAAATTATAATTTTTTGTAGTTTAAAAAATTATTACGTCAATATAAATGTTTTTAATTATGAATACGTAAATTTCATCAACATCGGTCAAGGGAATCGAGGGTGGGGCATTAAGGGGTAAAATTTTATTATAAACAATGTAGAAATATCTTACTTAACGATGTAAGCATGCTCTTCGCTTTTTTGATTTTTTATTAAAAAAAATATATATATCGTGATATTTTTATTTTCACTGTTAAACACGAACATTGTAACTATCTATAGTAAAAAAGCTATTTGCTTAACATATTTACTTGTTAAAAACAACTTTTGCGTCAACAATGCTTAATTGCATGGCATTCATTAATATCCATTAACACTATCCATCCCTGGCATAATACTCGAGAAAACTTACGATGCGATAGCACACAAAACGAACAGTATGGCACCTTGGGAATATTCCATTGTATTTAAGTGCAGCTGGGCAAGGTAGGTAAAGAGAAACACCACACCACACAAGTTTCACAATTTTATTAAGGGTTGCCACTACACTAAAACCTGTAACTCAAGGTAAACATGGCAGACCTGTCATTTTATCGTTATCATCGCCAACATGAAAAAGATTCCACAGCCGTTGACTATCTCCATTTCATTTCAAGTATGTATACACAATGAGAATTTAAAATTATACTCTCTGCAAGTGGCAACTCTTTGCGATTTTATTGTCTTGATGTGTTGTGTGCCTTGCCTTGCCTTGCTTCGCTTATACGTGACTATTTTGTATGGCAGAGGAAATCCATACACAATACTACATACATGTGAATACGAAAAAGACCCCATATATTTTATTTCAGCGTTTTTTTTTCATACCATAGAAATGGGTACACTAGACTACACTACTACACAATACAGCGAGCAAATGCTTAATAAAATACCCAACCCACCATATGGATGGATGTTGTTTGTTGTAGATAGAAAACGAAGAATATAAAAAAACAGCGCTGCTGTATATACAATAATTCGAAAAAACAAGCAAACAAAACCAGCCAAATGCCTCACAGCCACGGCCGCAAAGCCAAAGCATAGCGAGTGGTGGTGAAATTGGATTTTTCCGTTGTCGTCGTGGTCGATGTTGTTTTTGGGTCTTTATATAAGTAATGATGATTTTGTTTAATGCATATCTAAACAAGCAACTTGGAATGATTTTTTGTCGGCTTTAAGTCCAAAAAGGTTGTGGTCTATGATCGACAAAAATGATGTAGGATGGATGTAGCAGAGCATACAAAACGCAAAACGTTTCGTACACTATACCGAATCTAAAATCACAATAATAAACGTACGATGTACGATGACAACAGCAGTAATCTCTCCGTGTAGAAGATATATTGACAGTTCTTGCCATGCAATGCCGCGAAAGGCTTGCTGCTGATGCTTAGGCGAATCGAAATGACATTTTAATTAATTGCAAGTGTTTTTGTTGTGTTTGTTGGTGGGTATGGGTAGTTGGTTAGTTTTCGACAATTCGTACGATGGGTAGTATATGCAATAATATGAGGAGATGAAACGGGTGGAAATGGGTATAGCAAAACAACGGTGGCATAAAAACGAAACGGAAATTTGATTTTGAAAAAGAGAAATAAAAACCAAACTATAATCTAAATAGAATTTAAAATAAAGAACAGTTAATATTTTTTAAATATTAGTCTTTGCAAAGAGGAAATAAAAATTAAAAGCTTTATATAGAAAATTTAGATAGTAGCTCATTCTACATATAGATCTTGCGATTAAAAAAATTTTATTGGTAAAAATATTAGAATGTTTAAAGAATTTGTAATTTTAAATGAATAAAGATTAACTTGTACATCATTTAGTTACATAAACTTCCAAATTCTGAACAACTAACAAAAATGTGTGTACATATACCATTCCTTCGAACATAGAAGCAAAAATCCCATAAATCTGTGTTTCAAGATGAAGTCCATTATAGGCAAGGACTGCCGCCTAAATGCAAACCACACTGCTACTGCAACAACAACTAACATCTCAGGCTAGAACATTTCACCAACTCATAAATATCGCTACTATTATTGGGGGAACAACGTCCGCTAACTAAATTACCCAGTATTTTAAATCCATATCGATATTCTGCAACATGATAATAACAAAATCCTGGGTACGTTTGCAAGTTATACCTCTTTGGTCTCAAGATCCTCATATCTGTGGTTGTTGTCTGCCCAACAATTATAAGCTGTTCTTGCTCTCATAGTTTCGAACCCATTTCAAGTCAGACCATCTACACTAAGAATCTCTCAGGTAGGACCAACTGTTTTGTTCCACGTCAAGAACAAAGCTGATAAATATAGAGAATATTGACATTAAGAACCTAATATTAAACTTAAACCATAAAATATAAGCTATAAAATTATCTTAGAAGACCCTTTTCCCCACCTGAGGAGGCTCAAAATACATAGAGAAGTATAAAATATTTTTTCTTATATATGAATTCATGTTAGGAACTTCCCGCTTTATATACGTATAACCACCACCCCAGTATGGGTGTATATTAATCATTCCGTTTGTAACACCTCTAAGTATAGATTTGCGACCCATAAAGTATTTTTTTTTTTAGGTCGTCTTTACATCCTATAGTAAATCGTCTTGGCATCCTATAGCGATCGAAAGAATAGATATTTGAAATTTTACACAGATTGTACTTCTTATATACGTGGGTCATTGGGAATTGCCAATGAGCTAAATCGGTTCATAAATTGTTTAAGCTCCCACTTAAAATGGTCCTTCGATTTGGCTTCTTAACCTACAAGCTGCCAAAATGGTCCATCGATTTAGCTTATTGAGCCACTAGAATCCGCAATTGTTATCAAATTTTGTTGAAATTTTGCACAGAGTGTTTCGTTACGCCTTCCAATAACTTTGCCAAATGGGTCTATAATCGGTCGGTCAACAACCGTGCCAAGTTCGTTTTAAATCGGTCCATATCCTGATATAGCCCCCATACACACAGATCCCCTCTGTTAATCTTTTTCTTAATCTTTCACTTAAATTTTGGCCTGAAAGTAAAGTACGCATACGCCACTTAACTATGTTGATATGTGTAAATGTTAAGCAGAATCCATTGTGATGTGTTCTTAAGATTCGGCACAGCCAAACTCAGTAGGTTTTCAAATGTTCCCTACGAATGCAGTTTTAATGCTTTGCAAAAATTTAACTTTACAAAGATTTCGATTGGATGGCCCTATAATTTGGCAGCCAATCAATTAAAGTTTTCGTCGGGATCGGATGCCATGTGATTGAACCTGAAGAACTTAACATCCCTCGGTAAATGAGAGTACCTCTAGTTTGACTACGTTGCGGCAAATGCAGCCGCCTCAATTCTGGGCTATGATTGATATCAAAGTGCTAGACGTGTCTCCAAGATTACTCTGGACGCACGCTACAAATGGTCAAAAGTTCCTTAATCAGTTGAAGTTGAATCGAACAAAAGTAGAGAACCAGGCGGACTGGGGAGAAACTCTCTTCGATTAGAGAATGGTCAAACAGGCCGTTCGTTGTTGTTGTAGCCCCAAAGTCCTTCCTTGAAGAGGAATGATGCTGTGTCGAGCCCTACACATAGACCTGACTGCAATGGGTCAGGGGATATGCATAAATGAAACGGCCGTTTTGTGAGGACTCTCGGTAAGATTTCTTTAACGCCTTGTGTGTTCCTCAAAAATTAATCGTAGTGGAATATCTAGAGAATGTATGTAATGTCTAAACAAAACTGATCATTTATTTTTGCGCAATATATAAGACCTAAAATTTCTTTGAAGTTGCAAAGCAAATTCAATGATGTACGTATGTATTTAAAAGATGTTTAAAACTTTTTCCTTGACACCTGCTTCTACATTACCTTCCCACAACTAACGAAAAAATCCTTCAAATTTTCTATGTACTAATATTAACAAAAACAACTTACCTTGTTCTCTCCACATTGCATAATGTGTTGCTATGTATCCCTCTCGTATGGCTCTTAGAATGTCATGGTCTGAATCGGACCAAAATAATCTCTGATTTATAATCTCCATCATAAGATGCTCCTTGGCGAATGTAGCTGCCTCGGCACCACCATGCCCATCATAGATGCCAATGAAAGCATATTCTAAATCTTTGGCATTTTCCGATTGTTGATAGGCAACGGAAAAGTAGTCCTCCATATATTTACGCCCTCCTTGGCTGCATTGTCCTGTCACACGCAAGTTCACACCAATCGAAGGTGTCTGCCTTTTATCGGACAGATTGGAATATGAGGACTTTGGTGATAGGCAAGGTGAACTGCTATTACTAGATGCTGATGGGCTGGAACTTGCAGTTGAATTACAGTTAAGAGATACCTCGGAACTGCTATAATACTGGGATGAACAATTTTGTGACGTCACAATGGGAGTATAAAGTCCTTCGTTCAAGGATGTCAAAGGCGGTGTTACTGATGATGACGAGGCAGGCATTGTGGCTGGCATGTGGACGTAACCCTGATGAAGGTGAGGTTGATGTGGATGATGATGCTGCTGTTGGTGTTCTGGCAGGATTTTTTGTTCTGTCTGCATTTTGTTTATATTTACAATATGACAATTTGTTGTTGCTGTAGCCTTTTTTGTTGGTATTTTTCAAGTTTCTTTTAGCTATTTCGCTGCTTGTTTGTATGTAGAAATTTGCTTGACATTTGCACTCTTCCCTTTTAAATGGTATTTTTGTGATTGTTGTTGTTTTTACTTTGGTGGCTGCATTAAGGAAATGACAGCTATCACCCTCACACATTCTAATGTGAAAGGCGTAAGTGCGACAGAGAGCGCAAATCGTTTTTTTTTTAATCTCTTATTTTCTATCCCCCGACGTTTCTGCTTCCTCTTCACTTTAAAAACTATATATTTTGTATTTTATATGCTCGCATCAACCAACAACGACCTCTTTTAATGTAATTTTCCTTTATTCCGCATTAATCTCAATGTTTTTCATCAAAAATTTTTCATTTTTGTTTAAATTTTGCTTTCAACTTCCATTTATCAGTTTTAATTTATTTTTAAACGATAACTAACACTTATTATTGGTTGCTTTATTGAAAGGGGGAAAATTTTCAAGCGACGATAACGTCTTCTTCGTTGGACTGGAACTCTGTGTCTGTCAATACTGAAATCTTACCACCCGTCTCTATCGAACAGTGAAACAGAGACAAAAAGAGGATTGTGTGTGTGTGTGTGTGAGGGACGCATTGTTGATGTGTTTGTGTTGGGTATGAGGAATGTCAGCCTGTGTGCATATTTTAATGTTGTTTTTGTTTTCCGACTTCTCTATGTGTTCTGCTTTGTGTATTTTTCGTATCTTGCTTGTATGGCTGACAGCGGGGATGGAAAAGTCAATGCTATAGTATTGTTTCAGCACTTTTTCGATCCGAGGAGTACAGTAGTAGCCCCGCAACCGGTTTAGTACCTTTTAGAGCAGAAATAGTTTCGAAACTCACCACAGTAAAATAGGGTCATTCTGCCCGGCACGGGATAGCTATGAGCACCACACAAGCTGGAACTTTGAGTTCTGATCTGTGAGGTGTTCATTGTCATCACGAGGAGCTTAGCTGCGAGCTACCGGGCGTCCACAGGTTGCAGATAGTGGAATCCTCTATACAGAGTAGCTGCAATTGCAGTCGTGGACAATCAACGGTATTTGGCGGGGAGACTCAGTGAGAGGCCTGGCGGCACCGGCTCTTGCCTATGATGCTTGATATGACAAGGCGAGTTATTGGTGCCTTTAAATAACCAATGGTCAACCTGTTCTCGCGGAGATCGATCCTTTGGACCGGAACAAGCATGCAGACCTATAGGGGCAAGACGAGTATCGTCACCTCCACATATAAACTTGTGGCTACAACAACAACAAGGGTTATTCTGGATATAATCGACTTTTGAACTCGCGTTATGCAGGACATTGGGGTTGTATATAGACATGTCGGTACATATTTTAATATAAACGAGACGGCTATTTTGACTTGTCGAGCTTCTAAAAGAATTAACTATTGTCTGAATGTCGATGGATATTAGTTACTTAAAATACTCTTATTCGCAGTAGTATGTTATGATCGTAGTGTGTTGTACACTGAGGCGACAGCCCTTGCCGATGAAGCACTTCATCGGGTCAATCCGGTATCACAACCGTCGGCCATGGTCGCAGTACTATACAAGTAGTAAAATATTCTTAAATCATCTAATTATATATTGTGGTTTAAAACCCGTTTACCCTGCTCTTTAAATCCGGATTTAATGGGTGGATCATCTGTTTTCCCTTTATAAAATCAGCTGACGAGAGCCTTAAATCCGGATTTAATAAGCAGTGTAAACGGGATTTTACATTGTTTTGCATTTAAGGTGAAGAAATATAGCAAATATGTATAACGAAAAGTTTTAATGAGAATTATTTTTGATCTCTGTACTCGATTACTCGGGGATACCGTAGATCAGAGGTAAGCATATCCGCCTCTGACGCTGAAGCATGGGTCCTGAGTACCCGGGTTCATGAGAAAAATGTTCAGCAGTGGTTTCCCCTGCTAGTGCAGGGTAGGTAAGATAGCCGCGTAAACTTCTCTATTAATTGGCGTCGCTCTGCATCCAGCCGTTTGGAATCGACAATAAATCAAAACAAGGTCCTTTATCATTGAGTTAAAACTTGTATCGGAAAGCACTCATTGATATGAGAGATGTATCCCCGCTGTTTGTTAATGGAATGTTCATGTGAAAATTTGCAATTTATTCCCTCTAAAGGCCAAAACAGAATAAGCGCGTCGAGAATTGGTTTTTAGCGTCGTGTTCCAAAAATGCAACTCTGCACACAAATTTCACCAAAGCAACGCGGAAAAGTTAAAAAATATTCAACTTTGCCAAACATTAAGTATTGTTTTTGGTGGTCAAAGTTAAAAATTGCAAAAATTTTGTTGCAGAGTTGCATTTTTCAGGGCGGCCATTCTGTTTATCCCTGAATACTTTTGATATCTTTATGCAAAACTGAAAAGTACTCTCGCGGTCCAAAAAGTACTTTAGTACCATTTAAAAATTTATAATTTCCATCCCTGATTCGATGTGTTTTTTTTCAGTTCTCTGCTTTGTGGCTTTGTGTATTTTCGTATCTAATACATGACTGACAGTCTATGGGGTTTATACTTTCTCTGTGTATTCATATCATGAAAATTACGGTTGTTGCCGGACTTATTAAATATGTCAATACCCTCTTTATAACAAAATGTGTTGACGAATGTTTGCAAGATTTAGGATAGGACAACATTTTGCAATTAAAATATTGTCGCAACCATTTTTTTTAAAAACTCAATATATCCTACTATTGCGATATTTGCAAAATTCGAGTTAGTACAAATTTTGCTTGCGGACGCACATGCTTGTTTATCAAAAAAAGTTAAATTAGGTAAGTTTGAATGGTTTATGTTACCCAACAAAGCTGGAGTAACATACCACGCGGAGCACTTATGCGTACTTAAGCGTATATGTCAAAAAAATAAAATACGTTGGTTTGTATTGTGTTAATTACATAACTGAAACGCTTTCAAAGTTGAGGGATGGTTTACTTACTCCGTCAGATGCGTTCGTGCATTTGTTGTGTAAATCACACAAGATAAATTCATTTACAGGTAGGGCCAGTTGGCGAACAACAAAAAAAAACCGAGGACACTATCTGTCCAAATCTTTGTTTGGTGCAACTCTGATTTTGAGTATGTTAGTAATTCGCGTAATTTTTCGTTGTTTGTGTGATATGTCACTTAACGATAATGCACACACACAATCGAACTTTATGAAAACTGGATAACAGATAGTGTACTCCGCGAAAAAAATTTTACTCAGCTTTTTGCCGTACACTACCTGCATATGAATTTATCTTGTAACTCACACAATACATACCCACCTATTTAATTTTTTTTTGATATGTACGCATGTCGAAACATTTTAAGGTGTTCTCATTTGTACAACAACGACAAATAATATGGTGCAATCTGCCATCTTGTCATCAAGCCGATCTACTTTTGCCAACACACGCAAAGAAATTTGTATGCGTGTGTCTATACGCGTGCTTACTTGGGCAGAGAATATGCGAGAAAGAAGATAACAACAAAGAGAATGCAAACAAAAATCTGTCATCTAGATACCGTCAAACCTGGCCAGCTGTTAACGGCTGTTCGCGTGAGACCACTGCCTTGACATGTACGATTAAGTACGCATAATTGCTGCGCGAGGTATGGAACTTCACCTCAAGTGCACGCAAGCATCTGAAGATGGTGAAACAATTAAAGGTGGTCTTATTTGTACAACAACCACAAATCATATGGTGCAATCAGCCATCTTGTCATCAAGCTGATCGACGTTTTGGCAACACACACAAAGAAATTTGTGTGCGTGGGTGTATACGTGTGCGTACATGATCAGAGAATATGCGAGAAACAACAAAAAGAATGCAAACAAAAATCTGACATTTTAATACTACTCAAGTGTTTCCATTACAATATTTTTTGCCATTTTGCTCATTATAAGCAGAGTACTACTTTTCCGCTTATTTTTAGTCAACGTTTCGCCGACAATTTTTTATATGGAGTTTGAGTGCTCCGCCTGAAAAGCTGAACAGAATACTCAGCTTTAAGCGTCAAAGATAAAAAAAATTGTTTAACTTTTCCGCCATTAGAAGATAAAACATGTCATATGAGCTGTCACTTTCAGTTTCTTTCTGTAAGCCGAATGTATTTTCACACATGTATGTTCGATGAACTAAAAACCGAAAAAGTTGAATATTTATTCTAAAGTTCATTTGTCATATGAAATTTTTCGTACGTATTACACGATGTGTGCAACTTCCGGAGTTGCTGTTCTTGAAATTACTTATGGCATGTCTTATTGTCTAATGGCAGCTTTAATTGTACCATGACTCAACCCAAGGACACATATGGTGAAGTTTAACAAAAGAGACAACCTTTCAATTAACGAGCCATGGATGTTGTGACTGGGGTGAAATGGGTTGCTTTAAATATGGCAATACCAAATGCCAAATGGTGGCAGCTCCACTGTATTGACATTCTTGTCTAGCTGCTAGCCATTTTTAAAAATAACCGCGGCTTGTAAACAGAAAGGAATCCAAAAAATCAAGTTTTTAACAACAGAACTCAAATTTTTGACAACAGAACTCAAATTTTTAACAACTAAAACCAGTCTCTAAATTAGAAACAACAAATAGCTTCAACACTAGTGCATTCTTGCAAATTATTGGGACAAAATAATCGTTCAATAGTTCTGTAGCAGCGCAACCATGGCAAACTATGAAAAAGAATGTAAAGAAATGCAATACCTTACGCATAAGTATGTGAGTGAGATCACCAAAATATGGGAAAAACTCTTTGAACAGGATACATGTAGAGATAACTTGCGCAAGCTTGTGGAACATGCCAATAATTTTTATCGTGAATTGGTTGATGAATCACTGAAAAGGAAGGCCTATATTGAGGGCGAAATAGAGGATTTAAAAAAGGAGGCGGAAAACCTTAAAAGGTTACTTAATGTTAATGTAGAGCTGCCTTCATATCACTCAGAAGATATTCCCCTCCTAAGAATTCAATCAGAACTTGATAAAAGCTTGGAGGACTTGAGAGACCAGTTAAGACTGCGCAAGGAACAAATTTGTGAATTGCTTTTGGAGCAAGAAGCCCTTTGCGAAGAGCTGGGAGAGCCACCACGTGCTTTACTGGCCGATCCTTTGCCAACGGCCGAGGAGATAGATGAATTCCGTATACACCTGGACAAGCTGAGGGATGAAAGAGCTGAACGCTTGAGCCGCGTGTCAAACATGCGCAGGGACATTAAGAATTTCCTACAAGTTTTAGAGTTGAAGGTGAACACCGAAACCGAGGATCGTTTGCTTAACCATCGTGAGATACCCATGAATAAGGAGACATTTAATGGTCTGAAGAGAATGTACGATAACTATGGAGCCCAAGTGCAAGAATTAAGGGATACCATCGACGGAATGCGTAATAAAATAAGCACCCTCTGGGATCGCCTGCAGACTTCTCCCAATACGCGACACAAGTTTAATCGCTACAAAGACTACAACCAACACACCTATGATGTCTTCTATAGCGAATTGCAGCGCTGTGAGCAGCTAAAGAGCCAAAATATCAAATTGTATGTGCAACAGATAAGGGATGAAATCGTTCGGTGGTGGGACAAGTGCCTCAAAAGCGAAAAGCAAAGAGAACGGTTTTCCGCCTTCAGCTCAACCTGTTATACAGATGATCTTTTGGATCTACATGAGTTGGAGTTGAATGACTGCAAGATGCATTACGAGACCAACAAGCACATTTTCGACTTATTTGCAGATCGCAATATTCTATGGGATCGCATGTGTGCCTTGGAGGCAAAGGCCTCCGAACCGGGTCGCTACAATAACCGAGGTGGGCAATTGCTGAAGGAGGAGAAAGAACGCAAAACTATTGCCACGAAACTTCCCAAAATCGAGCAGCAAATCAGCGACCTTGTGCGGGAATACGAAGAAAGAGAGCATTCTCCATTCTTGGTGTATGGTGAGAACATAGTCGAATTCATGGCCAATCAGTGGGAACGCAAACGCAAAGAAAAAGAACAATTGCAATCAGCCCGAAAAAATGCGGCCAAGACGCCAGGCCTCACACCAGTTAAGCCAAATGTCACTATGCGCACCCCCATGTCGTTGAAAAATGCATCGACAGCGTCCTCGCTGCGCAAAACACCTTCAACCACAAATCTAACAAGTCAAATAGGCATATCCTCCCAAAAGCGTAAACTGAATCCGGTGGAAAAACACACGCCAATGGCCAAACGTAGTCTAATGCAGGCCTTGAATAGTCCAAGCATATTTCTCAAGCCATCCACCACAAAAAATACCCTGCCGCAATCAAAATTGTTAGGCTCGGCGTCCAAAGTTTCCGCATTTAAATCGCCTTTGAAGAAAGCCAAAGTTATAGGAACCACTTTAAAGCGTAAGAGTGGTCGACTTAGTGCAGGCACGAAAAAGCGAAGATCTATGAATAAGAGTGGTACGGCGGCTCGTAATATACCACGCATTGTAGTGCAGGATTGTGCCTCATCAGATGGTTATACCACGGACAATACAGCCGACGATACCTATGATTCATTCCAGAAATGCATTGAACCAGCATCTAGATCATCCATAATACAAAACACCACCACACAATCGTCCAGCAGTAGTGCAACGATGCGAAATCGTCGCATGCAAAAAATGGTAATGGATGAAAATGCACGTCTGGCAAAATTGCCTAGACCACGGCCAATTAGCAGGACTCCTTCGAAGCAGAATTTAACCCATCACAGTAATAGCACCAACATAACCAGAACTCCAACGAATGCACACTCGCCGGTCTCATGTTCGACGGGTCGTAAGTTAACCACAAAAAATTTGCCCATTATTATTTAAGGACGTTTTTAAAGATACAGCCAGAGTCTCTAGTTTATAGTATTTTTTATGTTGTTTGTAATACATGGTGTTAGGTGTTTTATGTTTTTTTTTCAAATTTGTAAAATTGAAGGCAAGAACGATGATTTTTTGGTTTAGTTAAGGGGAAAAAGGTAAAATATGAACATTTTGTATATTTTCCTTAAACCTTAGACGCTTCTTTATACGAGGCTACTTAGTGTGCCTGTTTTTATTTTAATTTCTTATTCGAATTTTGACTATTAATATAACTTGACACTATCAACACTTCAAATAATGTTAAAAACGTTTTTAATAAATTAAATGAATAAAACAATCGGCAGACAGGATAACATACTTTCGGGTTCCTGTAAAACCCATTTTGAGGGTACTATTTTGCCTATATTAAGCTTTCAAATCAAACTTTGGTACAAACCTTTCGATATTAATTGCTACCGTCAAGTTCCTTATCATGTTGTGGAAGTAAAACAACGCCCTACTAACATTCTAATCATTGGGGCTTGAAAAATTATGACATGATTTCAAGCTAAAAGTTTTCTTTTTTAATATGACTTTTCGTCAAAATATGTTCTGATATATTGTTAGATAATTTTCAGATATATTCTTAAAAATTAATGAACCCTTATCAGTTATAGTTCTAACATTTGTTAGTTGTCTCTTTTACAAGCTTAAATAAAGGAGAATGGGAATGGGTTAAAATGCATTGCGCCTTAGCGCAAATGTTAACGAAAAGCTCGATCAAAACATGAGACATTTTTACATAATTTCAAATTTAAGTTTAAAGAAATATTAAAGAGCTAAACATCTTTTCAAAATAAGTCCATGCCCTAAACTTTCGGTCTATAGATTTCAGTTTTGAGCCCCAGTGCCCCGTTGAGGCTTTGCTATAAAAAGAAAACCATTAATCATTGAGCTAACTTTAATCGATTCGAGAAAATTTCATAAAAATTTGTCTTAAAAGAAATTTCATGAAAAGTTTTGTTTGTAGAGATAATTTCAGGGAAAATTTTTGTCTTTGGAGGAAATTTCAAGAAGATTTTGTCTTTAAAAAAAGGCTGTACTTTTGTTTGGCAAAAATTTCAGCAATATTTTGTTGTCACAGAAATTTAGTATTTAGAGAAAATTTCATGGAAAGTTTCTTTTTATAGATACAATTTTTAGATACAATTACAGAAAAAATATCCCTGAAAAAATTTCCATAAAACTTTCTCTAAAGACAAAGTCCTTTACATACTCGCTTACAAAATCTTAAGTCTATTGTGGTACCATAGTAGGGACAAGCTAAGGCCCCTGGTAGGATCGAAATGGCAATCGGAGAACGCTACCAACTCGGTAATCGGGGCGCTTCAAAATTCCCGTTAAATTGTCTTCTTCTCTTTAGAAAACATTTTCGGGAAATTTTTTGTCTGGAGAGAACATTTTTTTAATAAATTTTGTTTTCTTTTAAGAGAAGATTTTCGGGAAATTTTGTCTTTAGAGAATAATTACGGGAAATTTTTTCTATAGAGAAAATTTTCGGGAAATTTTGTCTCTAGAGAAAGTTTTCGGGAAATTTTGTCTCTAGAGAAAGTTTTCGGGAAATTTTGTCTCTAGAGAAAGTTTTTGGGAAATTTTGTCTATAGAGAAAATTTTCGGGAAATTTTGTCTATAAAGAAAATTTTCGGGAAATTTTGTCTTCGAGAAAATTTTCGAGAAATTTCGTCTTTAGAGAAACATTTTCGGGAAATTTTGTATTTCAAAAATTTTTTTCGGGAAATTTTGCCTTTAGAGAAAATTTTCGAAAAATTTTTTCTTTATAGAAAATTTTCCTGAAATTTGTCTTTAGAGAAAATTTTCAAGAAATTTTGTCTTTAGAGAAAATTTCAGGGGTATTTTGTCTTTAGAGAAAGTTTCAGGGAAATTTTGTCTTTAGGGAAAATTTTGTCTTTAGAAAATATTTTCGAGAAATTTTGCATTTGGGGAATATTTTTGGGGAATTTTGTCTTTAAGGAAAATTTTTGGGAAATTTTGTCTTTGGAAAACATTTTCGAAAAATTTTGTATTTAGAGAAAATTCCAGGGAATTTTGTCTTTAGAAAAAATTGCATGGAAATTTTGTCTTTAGAGGAAATTGCAGGGTAATTTTGTCTTTAAAGAAAATTACAGGGAGATTTTGTCTTTAGAGAAAATTTCAGGAAAATTTTGTCTTTAGAGGAAATTTTCTAGAAATTTGGTCTTTGGAGAAAATTTTCGAAAAAATTTTCGGGAAATTTTGTCTTTAAAGTAAAATTCAGGGAATTTTTGGAAAACATTTTCAAGATATTCTGTCTTAGAGAAAATTTTAGGGAAATTTTGTGTTTAGAAAGCATTTTCAAAAAATTTTGTCCTTTGAGAAAATTTCGGGAAAATTTTGTCTTTGGGGAAAATTTCAGGGAAATTTTGTCTTTAGAGAAAATTTTAAGGAATTTTGTTTTTAGAGAAAATATAGGGGAATTTTGTCTTCGGAGAAAATTTTCGGGAAATTTTGTCTTTACAGAAAATTTCGGGGAAATTTTGCCTTTAGAGAAAATCTTAGGGAATTTTGTCTTAAGAGAAAATATTCGGGAAATTTTGTCTTTAGAGAAAATATTAGGAAAATTTTGTCTTTAGAGAAAATTTCAGGGAAATTTTGTTTTTAGAGAAAATTTTAGGGAATTTTGTCTTTAGAGGAAATTTCAGGTAAATTTTGTTTTTAGGGGAAAATTTTAGGGAATTTTGTCTTCAGAGAAAATTTTCGGGAAATTTTGTCTTTAGAGAAAATATTAGGAAAATTTCATCTTTACAGAAAATTTCAGGGAAATTTTGCCTTTAGAGAAAATTTTCGGGAAATTTTATCGTTTGAGAAAATTTTCAGGAAATTTTGTTTTTAGAGAAAATTTTGGGGAAGTTTTGTCGGGCAATTTTGTTTTTAGAGAAAATTTTGGGCAAGTTTTGTCTTTAAAGAAAATTATTGTCGAATTTTGTCTTTAGAGAAAATTTTATGTTAAAAAATTTTTTTCGAAAAATTTTGGCTTTGGGGAATAATTTTGGAAAATATTGTCTTTGGAGAACATTTTCGAGAAATTTTGTCTTTTAAGAAAATTCTCGGGAAATTTTGTTTTTAGAAAAAAATTTTTTACAGAATTTTTTCTCTAGACAAATTTTAGCGAAAATTTCTTTTGAAAATATTTCTTTATCTGTTTGCGCATTTAAGCAAAATATGTGTTATTGGTCAGATGACATAGGAAATGCTACAACGTCTCTTCTTTGTTGTTGTAGCAGTGTGTTATACAATGTGGCGGTAGCCCTTGCCGATGAAGAACTCCATCGGGTCAATCCGGTACGTATAACAGGCTGCCATGGGATTGAACGTCTCTTCGTCATCCCCACAAGCTATCACTTGCCGCATCTCTTTTGCATAAGGTGGCCCGTAGTCTTATGTGTCCCGTTATAATACCGATCTCCTTACTTAGTGTTGACGTCATTTATGATCATTTTAATCTTGTACAACTTCTATACAAAGAAGTATCGTTTTGTGGCATATGACATTTGAATTAGGCTAGCCCTCCAAGTAGTTAATGTAGATATCATAGATCTCTCATTGATATGTGAGAAATCATCTCAGTTTGCTTAAAGAATTGTCTGTGGGGAAATTTGAATTGTTTTCTTAATTTCTATTACATTGACTTCCCATTCTCTAAAAAATCATCGTCCTTGATTTACCTGACGTTTATTATTATTTTTGTTTATTTTAAGCTATTTGTATTTTCTGTTTGTAATTATTTTTATTTGCTTTATGTTGGTGTGTATGGTTTTTTCTCAAATATTTTTTATTTTTTTTTTTTTGTAAAAATGTGAAGAGTTCTTGTTTGAATGTTAGAAATTAGGCAGCATAAGCAAGGGCACCTGAAACTAGACGGAATTCCCGAATAAACTCCAACTATTTGTACTTTTGACTTTAATGCAATTATAACTACTTGAATTACGCTTGTTTTTCCCTTTTGTTTATTTATAATTTATAAATGCCATTTTAAAAAAATGTGCTCTATATGATAAGTAATTAAGAGGATAAGGGTCACATTACAAAGAAAACAAAATTCAATTCCTTAAAAAAAATAAATTTAATGTAAGCATAAATTTAAAATTCCTCCAAAGTTTGGAAATTCCAGAAAAACATATATTTAATTGTGGTTTCCCTTAATATGTATTGGCTTATTGTTATTGGTATGCGTCAAAAATAATGAAATTTCAAAACTTTTTAGAAATTCCATTTATTTTTAATTTTTGTGCGACCCCCTTTTGACAAAGAAAATAAAATTTTGTAAAATGTAACTATTCTTTTTAAAAAGAATTGTTTAATATAACTGTTTTTTGCTTTTTCTTCTTCAGAGCCTAATTAATTACTTTAAAAATCCCAATTATTGTAGTCATATTATAAGAAGTCCATTTGTAATTATTTTTAAGTATTTTAATCAACAATTTTAATAAAAAAATATACTAACCAAAACTTTAAATTGATATTTTTACTAAAAAAAATAAAAACCTATAAATATTCTCAAAATCTTGAGTAGCCCATCATCACTGAAATGTTCTACCAAATATCTCACGATTAAGCATCTTTAATGTTTTAATGGTTTTTGGGGTGGGGCGTCCTAAAAACATTTATTCTCAAGTTTGATGGCAGATTCCTACTCTACTCCCATTTAAACCCAATATTGTCCCGATAAGTCTAAATTTGTATCCAATTTTTTAAGTCAGATTCGTACTTTGAAGTGTCACATTTCAGTCGATCTACATACATGACCCCTCGATGTGCATGTGACAATTCTAAGGGTTTGGAACCATTTTTAAAGTCAGATACGTACTCTATTGCAACAAAACTTCTTATTGAGGCTTTGAGGGGGCTTAGGAAGAAAAACGGAGAATTGGCTTAGATTGGGACTGTAAAAATGTATAGATCAATTAACACTTCAAATGGTATGGGGTGTACGAGAGCCTAAGTGTACTACACATATACAATTGAGACTTTTTGCTGAATATGTTTGTGTAGTGCATATATCGGTGTTTTGACCCATCTGGGGTTTTTCCAATAGTGACTTGAAAACTTTGCATTTAATTGATGAACTCACTCTTACAATTTGTTCAGTTAACTCTTTAGTTCATCATGGTAAAGTGCACGAACGACAACGTCTGCAAATTATACAAATTAAATACCGAAATTCGAAGTCGGTGGCCGCTGCTTCAAAAGCGAAATCAAAGGCTTAATACATTCGCCATTTAGCAAAATATGCGTTATTGGTCAGGTAAAAAACCACATGTGCTTCAAGAATCAACACTTTCTCCACAAAAAATAACTTGTGCAGTTTGCATGCCGGCTTCATCATAGGGCCATACTTCTTCTTCGTCGACGATGCTAATCGCCACGTTATCGTGAATGGACAACGCTACCACACCTTGCTCACTGACAATTTTTTGCCTGACGTTGAAGATATTAACCTAGAAGAAATTCACATGTGCTTTATGAATCAACACTTCATCCACAAAAAGCAAAATCATCTTCAGTGAGAAAGCCGAATTTTGGCTTAATAGATTCGCCATTAAGCAAAATAAGCGTTATTGGTTAGGTAAAAATCCACATGTGCTTCACAAATCAACACTTCATCTGCAAAAAATAACTCTCAACTCACAAAAAGCAAAATCATCTCCAGTGAGAAAGCCGATTTTTGGCTTAATAGATTCGCCATTAAGCAAAATTAGCGTTATTGGTCAGGTAAAAATCCACATGTGCTTCACAAATCAACACTTCATCCACAAAAAATAACTCTTTGGTGCAGTTTGCATGCCGGTTTCATCATAGGGCCATACTTCTTCTTCGTCGACGATGCTTGTCGCCACGTTACCGTGAATGGACATTGCTACCACACCTTGCTCAAATGCAAATTTTGCCCATGAATAAGGCATAGGAACTGGGGCATGGCTTAGCCCGCAGCTAAGCTTCTCGTGACAGCAATGAACACCACATAGATCCGAACTCAATGTTCCAGCTTGTGTGGTGCTTAACGCTATCCCGTGCCGGGTGGATTCTTGCAGAAGCTGTGAGAACAGCTAGGAAGAAGAGACTATAGAACATCCGATGTGTGTGTGTCCCACACTGGCAGTCAGAAGCATTTTCACTTTAGGTTCTTATTTCTTTGAGAACTTGTCTAAATTAGAGGATGTGAATATTCCTAAATTTTTGGCCATTTTAAAGCGATCTGGATAGTTCAACTGTAGGAACTAGAAGGCATCTTCCTTCTCCTGTTCCTTAGACGAACGAACGTCGAATTGAGTCTGATGGCAGACTGCCAATTAAACCTAACCTAAGTAACCTTACGCGTTTATACAAATTTACCCATGAATAGAGATGGGCGATGGGTATTTAACCCAAAAGGTATTTACCCGGAAAAATAGGTAAATATCCGGGTATTTACCCATTTATACCCAAATGCTGGGTATTTTTTTTAATTTGGCAGATATTTTGGGTATAAAAACATTTTTCAAAAAATTTTTGATGATTTCGATATAAAACTGATCTTCTGATCTCATAAAGTCGGATTTTAGTTTTATATAGCCACTATATAAACCGATCTCCAGACTTAAAATCTTGAGGCAATAAATTGGTCATTTTTAATCCGATTTCCGTGAAATTTGGCACAGTGAGTTTTGGTAGGACCCTATTCGTTTCTGTGAGGTGCGATTCAGATCGCACTATATTTGGATGTAGCTGCGATTGGACCAACCACCCGCTTTCTCGATATGGGGTATTGAGGCCATAAAAGATCCATTTATTACTCGAATTCGATGAAATTTGGCATAGTGTGTTCTGGTAGTAAAAGGAGAATTTTCCATCCAATTTCGATGAAATTTGGTACAGCGAGTTGCCCTCTTAACGTTTTTGTTGAATATCGTCCAGATCGGACCTTATTTGGGTATAGATTCCATATAGACCACCGATCTCCCGAAATAAAGTATTGAGCCTATAAAACGAGCATTTTTCATCCGACTTTGATGAAATTTGAAACAGTGCGTTTTGGCACCCCTCTAAACCTTTTTGTTGAATATCGTCCATATTGGGCCAAATTTACCCAAGCGTTGGGTATTTACCCGGTAGAAACCCATCTCTACCCATGAACATTCCATTGAGGAACCGAAACAAACTTCTCACATATCAATGAATGCTGTCCGATTCATGTTGAAGCTCAATAATAAGGAACCTTCTTTCTATAGTCGATTCCGAACGGCGTGCCGCGGTGCGACACCCCTACTGCCTTTAAAACAAACTTGAATTTCATTGAATTAGGTAAGTTCAAATTAAGAAAAATACATTTATTTCAAACTAAAGTAGCCCCCGTATTGAGATCCATACTCAAAGGGAGTTTTTAAATGGTAACATACTACATTCAAATGACAATATACCACCTAGTGCATTAATATGTATGTAAGGTAAAAAATTAGTTCGAACATTAAAAGCGGCATTCCATTGAAAATTTTTAAAAATTTTTTATGCGATGGAACGTATCGTTTCTTAATATAAATCTTACAGCGTATGTGTGTACGTAGGTAAATGTTTTGTTTCTTTGTCGAAGATTTTGTTTTTGTTGAAAATATGTTTAAACAATGGTAAGCTAAATGAGGGAAATATAGATTTTTTTGGTTTTTACAAATAGAATTTTTTTAGTTTACAAAATATTAAGTTAGAAACAAAAGTATAATGGGCTTTTTGTTATCGTCTTTCCAAATATGCTTGCAAATCTCTTTGGCAAAAGCTTCATACACTTGTGTAATTAGTCCTTTACAAGTCCTTGTCTCAACAATTCCCATGTGAATCAATAGCGATTTGTGTCTTCGATAGTGGCATGTGTATGGGTGTGTGTGTGTGTGTGTGTGTGTGTGTTTAGGTTCATCGGTTTTTTCGGTGACGTTGTGTTAGCTGATGTCGTTGTAACTGGCCATAGGTGGCAAAACCTTTATCGCATGCCTTGCATGAAAAATGCTTTTCGGAATGTATATCACGTAAATGCTTTTGCAAATTATCCTTGCGTTTAAAGGTCTTTTCACAAAATTCACAATTAAATGGCCGATTATCGGAGTGCGTTAGCAGGTGTCGCCTTAGGTTTCGCAGCAATTTAAATTCCAATGGACACTGGTCGCAGTGATATAAATTGGTAACCTCATTGCGCATATATACCAGGTTATCAATGCTGTTTCCTGGTTCAGGATAATCCAGCAAATGGCTCATATCACTTTCATCAAAATAACGTTGGTGTTCTTCTTTTATGTCTCGTATGTCGTCGTGTATTTCGTCGTGCATGTCGTCTTGTATGTCATCCTTTATATTGTATGTGGGAGTAATAATCTCATTTGCGGAGCTATCCTTTTCCATTTGCCGTTTCACACCATCAACATATTCGTAATCATCGTAACTGTAGTTATCCATTATTTCAATGGGTTCGACTGCAAAAGAAATAAGGAAAGGAAAAAGTTTTTAAGAAACACATTTCGAGTTGGTGCATGGAAGTTGAATAATACTTTACTTTAGAGGGTTGGTGTCAAAGAATATATATATACACTTTATGGGATCCTAGATCAATATTTCGAAGTGTTGCAAACGGAATGACTAGATTAGTATACCCCCATCCTATGGTGTTGGGTATAGGTTAGGTTGAAAAGAGGGTGCAGATATTAATCCGCCCCATGGCACTATGGACATACACCTAAGCCAGTGATCGGCTTGTTGTGCGCTCAAAAAAGACTATAATATCACCTCTAAAAAGAAAATTTTAAGTTGGGAATTCAGTGCTACTTACAAAATCCTTAATTGTTTTCAATACCACTACCCTAAGTTGGTTCATGTCTGGTATTGTGTCTCCACCTAAGTGCCGGTATCTGTTAGACGCGAAAGCCGGGCAATGACAAAGGAAATGCTCTAACGTCTCATCATCTTCCTCATCATGCCCTACACATGCTATCACTTGACTCACCGATTTTACATAAGTGAGCTCGTAGTCCTATGTGTCCTGTTATGATACCAATAGCTATACTGACCTCCTTCTTACATCCTTTCAGTAATAGCCTCGTCTTCTCACGATCTGAAACCCCCCGTAGGATTTTCCCCGTCCTACCGACCGTTTCGCTGTTTCACAAAGTTGCATGTGCATTCGTCGCCCACTCCCTTAACTCGGTCTGCGTCGACCGGAAAGGCTTCGGGTTACCTAAGTTTATTGACGGCAGTCCTCTTGCCTTCACCGCCAAATCGTCTGCCCTTTCATTTCCCCTTATTTCGTTATGGCCCGGCACCCAAACGATGCGGATTTTCCCATCCTCAGAGACTGCAAGGCTGTTCGTAACCTTACCGTCCTGGTTTTTATTGCCCCTAAGGCGATTTTACTGTCGGTAAAGATGTGATGCGTTAGCACCACACCACTTCACACATTCCGTGATCAACCGGATCTCCGCCTGCAGGACCGTATTATGGTTAGTCAGTCTAAAACAGATCTCAGCCCCTGGGTTCTCAGTTCTTTGGGTTCTGTCCTCTAGCTTTGATCCATCCGTGTAACATGATCTTCCAGATGGCAATACTGGAAGATCAAGGTGGTGGGTATAAAAATGACAAAAAAGCGCAATTCCACGCACAAGACAAAGAATGTGTTAAATGTGTTGAATTCTGCCAATAGGAGTATAGGCGGAATTTCCATGATTTCTGCCTCAAATTTACACAAAGAAGACTAATTTGAAGTTGCATCCGCACTTAGCTCGCATCCAGCTAAGTAGATAAATGGCAGTGTTCAGAATCGAAACAACTTGTCCTAACAAATCTCTCTATGTTTTTGCCCCACACTTAGCTTGCATTCGCGCTTGGCTCGCAGCCACACATCCGGCTTAGCTCGCATTCGCACTTAGCCTGCATCCGTACCCAGTTGCACCCGCACCTAGTTGCATTCGCGCCTATCTCGCATCCGCGCCTGGCTCGCACCCACACCTAATTGCATCTCTAGATGGAATTGCCAACCGTAGAGTTGTTTTCACATATGCTCCCCTTACTAAAGATAGTTTTATCCCGCAGACTTTGTGGTAGCGATACATGAAATCCCGAATGTAAATTATATCATTATAGTTATAGAGCGCACCTGCCTTCCCTACCAGCTAACCATAAGACGTTGTCATCGTCGTACTTGCTGACCAGTCTCCGACTCCGAATACAACGATTCCGAGCTCAGCCAGGCCAGCGCTCAATTTGCTCACCTACAGGAGTCCGACCACAAGGCGCCCGCCACATATCACAAACATCATCCGAAGCCCGCACCGACAAACGACGCCTTCCACTAAGCCCACCGAATGTTCCGGATCAACAATAAATCAACTGCTGTCGGTGACCGCACCGTCCAAAAGCACCAACAAGGTGGCCTTGAACTTGAGAAGGACTCATCGTCGAGATAACACCAATCGAGTCTGCCTTAACGCCCACCGAAAGTTCCCGATCAACAATAAATCGCATGCAGTCGACAACTGCACCGTCCTAAAGCACCAACAAGGGGGCCTTGAACTTGCGAAGGCCTCAACGCCGAGATTACACCAACCGAGCACTCATAAAGAAGAGCCGAAGACGACAGCCTAACACAATTAGATTATAATATAAAATTGAAATTAAATAAAGTCACCTTATTGTTAACCCTCTAATTCTAATTTACTTGTGTTATCACTTCAGGTTGGTGGATCCTTATATTGATCCCGGAGACGACTGAACTTACCTCAGCTTTCGACAAAACCACGTTACAACCTTTGGGGCTGTACATAGATGACGAAAGGGTCACATAGTCCGTCGAAGACACTTGTGTTGTTTCTCGAATGTATATATTACCTTTTGTTTCCTGTGCTCAAACTCCAATGCTTTTTGGGGGTATGTAAAATTTTGTAATTTACATTTTATTGATTAAAATTTATGTTTGCATAAATTAGAAAAAATACAACTAAGCCTAAGTATCAAACAAAACATAAACATTAAATACTTGCATATCTATCTATATTACAAATGTGTGGGCGTTGGATGTGGCGGTGGCAATAGAGCTGGATCTATGGAGGGGGTTTGTACCGTAGACACCACGGCCATGGGATTCAATAAATGTTGACCCAAATACAAGGGAGGTGTGGTTGAATTTTCAGTATTATGTTGCATGGATGTTAATGACTGCGATGCTTCGGCAGGTGCCTCCTCACCCATAAGTTCCTCGGAAGTTGGGGGCATCTCTTCATTGCCATCACCAACGCCGCCGGGTTGATCCGCTTTGCGTAAACGCCCTGTAAATGAGGTAACCACCACACCATGTACAGATCTCAAATGAGCGTTGAGACCATAACGCTGCAAGAAAGCAGCACTGCATTGATCACAACGAAAACGTTCGCCGGTGTGACGTCTAATATGTGCCTTCAAATCATTGCTCTGGGCAAATGCTTGAGGACATTGTGGGCATTTGTAGGGCTTCTCACCAGTGTGGGTGCGCATGTGTATGGTAAGATTGTAGGGACGATGAAAACCTTTGCCGCATAGGTTACAAAGATTGGGCTTGAGACCAATGTGGTATCTAGAGTTAAATGAATTTTAATTTTAATAAAAATAATCAGTGTACTCTATTGCCTACCTTTCATGCATTTTCAAATCAGTGCTGCGTGGAAAACCTTTCTCGCAGAAACGACATTTGTAAGGCTTTTCGCCTGTGTGCCTACGCATATGTATTTTAAGGTATTCATTGCGCTGAAAAGAATCCCCGCATATGCTACATAGAAAGTTTCGAGGCTGCGAATGCTCCTTCTTTGAATGCTCTTTCATTTGCTCCTTTTCGGGAAAGGTGGCTGGACAATGCTTGCAGGCATATAAGCGATCGGTATGCAACAATTTGTGCCTTACCAAATAGGTTTTGGTGGTGAATTTCTTTTCGCACATGTCGCAGGCGAATTGAGGTTTTGGAGCTGCAGGATTTTTATTATGGCGCGTTTCTATATGCCGCAGCAGATGGTCTTTTCGTCCATAGGCTGAATCACACTGGTCACACTTAAAGTTCTTTTCCGCATGTATGCTTTGTATGTGTTTCTGCAGATGATCGGAACGTGAAAAACCTTTGCTGCAGAATTTGCAGGTATGAGGCTTCTCATCACTGTGAGTCAACATGTGACGCAGCAAATGATTATAGCGCGAAAATGTTCGATCACATTGTTGGCAACGATTTTCTTCTTGCTTGGAGGCACCATAGCGACGCCGAGGTTTTCGTTGCTTTTCACCAGTTGAGGAACATGTGGGTTTGTCTTTTTGGGTTTTGCGTTGCTTTCTCATTTTAAGTGGCTTATCGTCATCGTCATCTTCCTCATTTTCATTAACCTCTTTATCTTCTGCTTCGTCCCGCTCCCCTTCATCATCATCCTCATCGTCATCTTTATCGCTATAATCCTCATCGTCATCACTGGTCTGTTCTTCACTGTTATATGCATTAGCCAATACATCATGCAAATTATCATCGTCGTCTGTGTCTGTATCTACAATTGGTTCTAGTTTTTGTACAAAAATTTCTGGCTTTTCCGGCTTTAGAATATCTATTATGGGTTTGCATTCATCCAATGCAACACCTTCTTGTGGCTTGGTATTCTTATCGAATAGACTGAGGTCAATATAGTCCGGTTTCTCAACTGTAATGAAAAAATATTTTCAAAATATTTGCACTTTAATAGAGATTTATTCAAATTTATTAATACGAACCCTTATATGTATTTAATTTTTGTTTTTGGAAAAAATGTCTCTTCTTTTTTGCTTTTTGTTCTTTTTGGTTTCATTTGTTCCTTTTCTTTTTTTTTAATTTTCACGCTTTTATATTATTAACAAGTTAAAACGTTTAACGCGCCATAAATTTTCTAATTGGTTTCTCCCACCCTTATAGCTTGGTTAGTGATATTGGAACACTTTGATATTGGTTGGTCTATATTGATAATCGGTTGAGTACTTGCCTTTTATGGACACATCAGACGGCGACAAATTGTCAACAAAATGTTTAACATCTTCTTCATCTTCCATATCCTTATCATCATCATGTTTTGCGGCAACCTCTTCGTCACTGGAGATTGGGTTTGTTACAACAGCGGCTTTTTCACTTTGTGTAGTTGTGTCAGCATTATCCGGCTCATCATCGTCATCTTCATAGTCCGGCCAATGACTGCTGTAATTGTTGAGAGCAGTTGATGATGAGTGGCTGGTACGATTCTCGATTTGTATTTCGGGTTCATCAAGTGATACCTTGGAACTGTGTGGGTGAAAAGACCATTCGTTAGCGGGATCAATTATGCAAGGAGAACATCAAACATTAATGAAAATTTAAAATAATGGTCGCCAAAACGGTTTTTGGGGAAGAGAACTCTAAAAGAAAGTTTTCCACAGACAATTATAAAGTAACATGAGATGGACTTCTCATATATCATAAAATGCTGCTCATGAAGGCTGATATCTGCCTGATCACCTGTAGACGAATGTGAGCCAATTTAACGCACCACCTTTCCTCACCATAACGATTTTGATATCCGACAAGGTCAAGGAGTGTGGAACCTACTGAGAAAGCTTTCAGATGTCGGGTCGTAGGCTGGAAATGGGGTCTGAATCCGAGAATATTCCACAGGTTGCACAGGAGCTTCAGTAGTTTGGAAGACAGTGATGGAAAATTATTTGCAATATAAGGACAACACAATAGGTTCAAAGATCATGTTGTCTTGGCATAGGCTGGGGGAAGAGATCATGCCTACTTGGGCTCTCAGATTTTGGGCACTATGTCGATGGGTCGTAGGCTCGAAATGGGGTCTGAATCCGAGGAATATTCAGCAGCCAATTCAGGAGCCTCAATAGTTTGGTAGACTGTGATGGAGAAAAATTGCAACATAAGGACAATCTAACAGGTTCGGAGAACGTTTTGTCTTGGCATAGGTGGGGCGATAAGAACCACGCTAATCAGGCACTAGGGACTCTTTTAGATGTCCAACCCATAGACATACAGATTAAGTATGAGGCAGCCACTGCGGCCTGCGGAGGCCAACAGGGCGCAGAGGTTGGCATGTCCGCCTATGATGCTGAACGCCAGGGTTCGAATCCTGGCGAGACCATCAAAAAAAATTTTTAGCGGTGGTTTTCCCCTCCTAATGATGGCAACATTTGTGAGGTAATATGCCATGTTAAACTTCTCTCCAAAGAGGTGTCAAACTGCGGCATGCCGTTCGGACTCGGCTATAAAAAGGAGGCCCCTTATCATTGAGCTTAAAACTTGAATCGGACTGCACTCATTGATAGGTGAAAAGTTTGCCCCTGTTCCTTAGTGGAATGTTTATGGGCAAAATTTGCATTTGCAGCCACTGCGACTGTAAGATTGAAAGTGATGGTAGAGTGGATGGTAGATAGGAATAGGCCATGAAATGACTGTAAGCAGCACACGCGTTGGAACTCTCAGCGCCTTTTTGTGTGGTGTCATCACGAGAAGCTTAGCTGAGAGCTATCATAGGTTGCGGATAGTGGAATGCTCCTTATACGGAGTAGCCGCCACTGCACTGCAGCGATATCGTTTGGAGAGTCTCAGAGAGAGACCGGTCGGCATCTAGGTTAGGTTAAATTGGCAGTCTGCCATCAGACTCACTTAGATGGCTTCGTCCATTGTGATATTACAGGAACAGGAGAAGGAAGATACCTTCTAGTTCCTACCGTTGAACCGTCCAGATCGCTTTAAAAAGTCCAACAACTTGCGAATGTTCACATTCGCTAAATCAAAAAAGTTCTCAAAGAAATGAGAACATAAAGTGGAACTCCTCTGACTGCCAATGCGGGACACACACACAGCAGATGTTCTATAGTCTCTTCTTCCTCGACGTCCTCGCAGCTTCGGCAAAAGTCGTTACTGGCAACCTCCAGTATGTCAGCCTATTTTCCGATCAGACCGGGACCTGTCATGACAGACACAATGACTAAGACGTCTGTTCTTGCCGGTGACAGCAAAGCGGTAGACCTCTTCAAGTCTATATTAGGCCACATAATTTTGGAATAGGTTAGGTTTAAGTGGCAGTCTGCCATCAGACTCACGTTTTCGCCCATTGTGATACCACAGAAACAGGAAAAGGTAAGACCTTCTAATTCCTACCGTTGAATCCTGGTCACTTTTAAAAGCCCAAACTTGCGAATGTTCACATCCGCTAAATCAGACATGTTATCAACGAATTGAGAATATAAAGTGGAACTCCTTCTGACTGCGGGACACACACACAGCAGATATTCTATAGTCTCTTCTTCCTCGACGTCCTTAAAGCTTCGGCAAAAGTCGTTACTGGCAAACTCCAGTCTGTCAGCATGTTTTCCGATCAGACAGTGACATGTCATGACGGACACAATGACTGAGACGTCTGTTCTAGCCGGTGACAGCAAATCGGTAGACCTCTTCAAGTCTAGCTTAGTTCACATGGTTTTGGAATGCTCACAGCCCCTCTTTGTGACCATCTATCATTCGTTGCCCTTCGGATCTGATCCTGAAGACTAAGCTTATATGTTACTGCACTAGCTGTTGCTAAAATGCTGCATGTCTGTGATACACAATAGGACAAGGCGATCGGTCCTATGGACCAAAACAAGCTTGGAACGCCTATGGAACTTGACGAGGATCGCAACCTCCACATAAAATAAGTGGCAACAACAAAAGAGGCAAATCCCAGAGTGCCTTCTCCGCACACTACCCCGTCTGTGCCGGGATTGAAAAGCCTTGTAGTCTGGTTCTGTTCGATCTTGCACAAATACTACCTATGATGCTCCATGTGACAAGGCGAGTTATTGGCACATTTAAATAATCAATGGCCACCATGTTCTGCAGCGAATGGTCCGTTGGGCCGGAACGAGCTTCCTCACCTACAGGGGCTAGACGAGGATCGCCACTTCCACATATAGACATGTGGCTACAACAACAGAGGACACAACTTTCGATATCTCAACTTCTGCACGGTGAATGAGAATTTCATCCTATCAGAATAGTATGAAATTGCAGCAGTTTGCACCATGTTGTTCAACCATGAATTTGTTGAGCGATCCTAGAGTGATAAAGCTAAAGAGAGACCTAATCTTAGCCTAGTCTGTTTCCGAGCAGGTTATGAACTGTCACAATTTCCCATGTTCATCCACAGCCCTAAGTCGTTCAAGGAGCTGGCCCCGATAGGCTACACTGATTCTGAAGAATGATGTAAAGTGAGTCGGGTACGTGACAAAGGTCCTTAACCTGTCTCTGAACTAAGACACTTAATAGGTCGCGGACAATCAGCAGTATCGGGTGGAGAGTCTCAGTGAGAGGCCGGGCGGCACCGGTTCTTGCTTAAATAATGAGTGCCAGTGTCTTTAAATAATCAATACCCATTATGTTCCTACGGCGATGGGTCCTTAGCTGGGACCACTCGGACACGTAACCTTTTCGTCTGTTCAGGCAATCCTACTCGATTTACTATCAGATCACTTTGGATGCTTCCTGCCCAAGTTATAGAAGATGAATGTAAAATGTAAAAAAAAAACAAGTAAAATGTTAACTGGCCAAAGGAGGTTTCAACGACATTTATCAATTTAAAAGAAGTACCAATAAAGCGACTGAATTTTATTGACATTTTAAAACAGCTCAGGTGGTAAATATAAAAGAAGGGGCCTTATTTTCCCCTTAAAACAATATATATTGAATTCTTTTGTATATTCCTTTGTAGTACTTACATTTTCAATGAACTCTCTTTAATTTTATGAACTTTTGTCAAATGCCGCTTTAGATGATCCTTACGGGCAAATTCTCTCATACAGACATGGCATCTGTAATCGCATCGTATACCTTCGCTGGGATGTTCGGTGGACAAATGAACCTTCAGTTGACCAAGATAATTGAATTTCTCACCGCACACTCTACACTTCTTGCCCTCATAGTTATGGGCGGTGACTCGATGTTGGCGTAGTTCACCAACAACGAAAAATTTTTTAGGGCAAGACTCACACTGGAATACCGAAGTTTTCTCCGTTTGTGTATACCTATCTGCCACACGGCGGTTGTTAGAGGTGGGCGTTCCCTTGTCCCCATCCTTTTTCTGGTCCTTCCAGGTTATATCATACAAAACCTTAAGACGGCAATATGCCTCCTCTGTCTGTCGCTTGAAACTATAAGCACTACGGGCCAATTCTAAACATGCCGTACAGATATTAGTGGGCAGCTTATCATCCCGATCCACCGGATATTTAGTGCATTCGGTAAGAATTTCAGCTACAGTATTTTTTTTGCCCCCCGTTTCAGGCTTTACTTTGTCAAATATGGGATATAAATCAGTCTCTTTTTGTAAACAAATTCGGCAAATGGTATGTTTATTAAAAACCTCCGATATTTCCATTGTTAACACAAATTATGTTTTTTTATATATATATATATATTTTTTTTTGCAAAATTTATTAAAACATTTGTATTGATTTTGTTTACAGAGGCTTGTAAAAATTGCTTCTTCTTAACAAAGAATGGTAATTCGTGTTGGATTGATAGCATTGTTAGGCTTCTAAAAGTTGATTATTTCGGGGTAAACGTATAGTAAAGTAGTTGTGCAAGTTGGAATGAGGTATTCGGTTGTCAGTGTTCAGTAAAAGCTATAAACGTAACAAAACAGAACAAAATATTTTAAATGCGTTTCTTGTTAATAGATTTCACTCTTAAAAAAGTCGGAAAAAAACCGACGAAACGTCGAGGAAAGGATGAAATAAACTTGTTTTATTTGCATTTTGAAACATATTGACCCTAACAACCCGCAAGAATCACTTAAAAGATTCACGGTTACATTATTGAAACACTACAAAAATCTCAATGATAACATATACTTTCATGAACATATTTTCATAAGTAAAGGCTGGTACTATATTCGTTTTTCAGAGCTGAAAACACATATTTTTCACGGTTACTTTTTTATAACACTATGAAAATCTCAATGATAACATAAACCTTAATGAATTTGTTTTCATAAGTAAAGGCTGGTACTATATTCGTTTTTTAGAGGTGAAAACATATGTAATTCACGGTTACTTTTTTGAAAAAATACAAAAATCTGAAAATTGCATTATAATTTTATGATTTTTTTTTTAAGTAATGATTATTCAAATTACAGAATGCATTTTGTTCTTGTAGAGTATCTGCAACCAATGGCATTTAAAGAAATCAACATTCCACGATAAACCATACTGCTTTGGTTCAACAACCTTCTAACATGCAGCGGCCTCAATTCTTATTGGTCTTGAATTGCTGCCAACACTTTAGATGTGGGTATACCCTCAGAGACCACACTTTGGACCCACCTAAGTGAAGTCGCAGAGTTACAAGATGGGAATATTTATCAGAAACGCTAAATTATAGATGGAAATGCAATACACTGTTACAACAACAAGCACGGGACTGAAAATTCAGCTGGGAGCTAACGGGGGCGTGCATCCACAGGTTGGGTATCGTGGAACGCTTTGTATATGGAGTAGCTGCAATTGAAGTGGCGGGCAATCAGTAGTATCGAGTGGAGAGTCTCAGTGAGAGGCCGGGCGGCAACGGCTTTTGTTTAAATACTGATTCCCAATGATACTCGATGTATAAAAGCGAATTATTGACGCCTTTAAATAAGCAATGATCATAAGGTTCTTGTGGCGATCGGTCCTATGGACCGAAACGAGCTTGCTCACCTATGGAGATTGATGAGGATCCCCATATACACACACAAATGTTGCCAACAAATGTTAAGGTTAGTTTGGTTGTTTGCTATTGCAAAAACGTGGTTTTACATTTTAAACCACGTCTTAACCTTGCGGAGTGGCTTTCACAGCCGACTTTTAATCAGCTAAAAGTAAATCTTACAAATCGCATAAGCTAAACATTCCTTCGGAAGGAAATATTATTTAGTATAACATCCCTGTATTTTTGACATATGAATAGGCAGGGTTGCCGAATAAAAATTTACATCCGGCAAGATATCAAAAAATTCGTTCACTTGAAAAAAATAAAAGTATCTTTCAGTTTTTGGAATTTGATAAAGCAGGTAATGGAATTTTCCCAATTTTGTTACACACTTATTTTTTAAAACATGCAAGTGATCTCACGCTTAGTTTGGCGTTTTTTGGTTTCAGATGCTTTTCTACAGTATAAGTGGAAATTTCTACTAACCTCTGTAGGATTTTTTTTTTGATTTTTGGCAACCCTGTTGGGTTGGTTCTTGTTATTTAATTGAATTGGGAGTCAGCAAAGAAATCGAGAAATTATTTTTTTTAACACAAAACTGCATTAAATCTTACGAAAATATTATCAAAATGTCATTTCTATGGAAAACCCTTAAAACTCCAACTCTAACGAATGCTGTGAATACAGTTTGTCAAACACAAACACAGGCCAAGTTGTTACATACCACACCGGTGTGCTGCGAGATACGTAAATTGGCTCGTTTGCGAGTGGTGGACAACAGTGATATTGGCAAAAGGGCTATGGCAGAGGGTAGACCACCACGTTGCATTCATGTCTACAATAAACGTGGCATTGGTTTGGTGGGCGACAAAGTGCTGGTAGCCATTAAGGGCCAAATGAAAAAAGGCATCTTGGTGGGTCTGAAACAAAAGCAAAGACCGAAAATTCCCAAATTTGACAGCAACAACCTGGTGTTGATCGATGACAATGGAACACCATTGGGTACGCGTATTCATGTGCCTGTGCCCACTATATTGCGCACAATTCTCAAGGAGCGAACCCAAGCTAAGGGAGCGGATTATACAAAGGTTTTGGCCATTGCAAGTAGATTTGTATAAAGAATTAAAAAGTCATTATTGTTTACCTTATATTGTGTTTAACGAAAGAAAATAAAAGTTTTATTGTTACCAGCGTAAATCACGACTACAATGTTTGCCGCTTTTGATCCTGTTCGGGGGAATCTGAGTTAGCATCACTCACACGTTCACGTTTTCGTTTTTTGGTATGTTCCTGCACCATTTCGGAGGCGGCAATGTTGTTGAATTTCATTCGCAGCCAATTGTTGTACTAAAAGAAGGAAGGGAATATTTCAAAGCATATTAAATTAAACATAGATACCATCAATAACAGTCTGGCGTGTAAGGAAGTAGCACAAACTTCTCATATATCAATAAGTGCTGTCCGATTCAAGTAACAGCTCAATGATAAGAGACGTTTTTATAGCCGAATCCGAACAGTGTGCCGCAGTGCAACACCTCTTTGGGGACAATTTTTTACATGGCTGTCATACCAAATGGTACAATATCCCACAGATGTCACCAGCAATAGGAGGGGAAAACCACCGCAGATAATTTTTCCTGATGTTCTCCGATTTGAACCAGGCTCTCAGCGTCACAGGTTGATATTTTCACCTCTGCGCTACGGTGGCCTCCACGTTTACTTCTTCATCTCAAAAAGATTTATTAAATCCAAGTCATGGCTTACCAATGTTACAGTTTTCACTCCAGCTTCATACAATTTATTTTCAATATTATCCAAACGATGTTCTGGTCTGCCAGCTTCACCCGTATTCTTGGAGATATCCAATAAATGCCGTACTCGCTGACGCATGGTTTCAAAGACAATTTTTCCCACCACATGATTGCGATCGTATGGCGTTAAGTAGCGCCCATATTCATAGAAGTATGGATGAAGTTTTCCCAATTCTATGTGTGTCGTTTCAGCCTCACACACTGCCTTGTGTACATTTTTGTAAATATCAGGAACACAGACGCTGAAATAGGGATTATTCACTTTGAGTTCCTTAATATACCAGAGGGGAAGGTTAACAGAGCGTCCAGGATTTAAGTCTTCGGAGTCTGCTCCAGCATCAAGGAAACCTTTTTGGGAGAAATATTAATGATAGTTACAGAAGCTTGTGTCAATGCTTATCTCTTTCCCTTACCCATCTTTAAAAGTTTTGTGTTTACTTTACATTCCACCTTTTCCTGTGTGACAAGTAAATCATCCACCGCATAGTAATTGGGAAAATAGCTTTGAGTATTCATTGTATATATTTATTTGTTTACAAAACCGCAGTAGAATTTTACTTTTGGCGCTGAATATTGTAAAACAGCTGTAAAAATAAATATGTGTGTGTGTTTGTTCACCCTAAACATCATTCACTATAAAATGACTTCATTTAGCACCACAGCAAGCAGCTTTCATATACATAGAACCACATCACATATAATCAGTGTCAACAGTACGGTAGGTCACTTGAAGCATTTACAATTGAGAACAGACAATATGCCTGACTGAAATCAATATAACAAGATAACCAAGGCGGATTTAAAAAGGTGGTCTCACGCGAACGGCTGTTAGCAGCCGGTCAGCTTTATAAAGATGACAGATTTTTGTTTGCATTCTCTCTTTTGTTATTTTCTTTCTCGCATATTCTCTGCTCATGTACGCACACCTATACACACACGCACACAAATTTCTTTATGTGTGTTGGCAAAATGTCGATCAGCTTGATGGCAAAATGACGTATTGCACCTTATGTTTTGTGGTTGTTGTACAAATGAGACCACCTTTAATTGTTCGCCACGCAAGATATCAAGCTTTGCTTGGCCCACACTCATCAATAATTGCTGTGAATGAGGTATCTAAGGAGCTAGTACACAGGTTTGCTCATGAGTGTTGGTCATACAACTGAGCAAGTTCTTTGGTAGAATAGTAGAATGACTTCGGAAATAAAGCGTGGGCTAAAGCTTTAGGTTCTAGGTGTCTGAAGTCCGGTAGACAAGTTTTTTACGAAGGAGTACCACATTACTTAACGGAGGGTTGAGTAAGAATGACCTTGGCTAGTGACAAGGGACCTGAATGACCCTGACAATCTCTAGCCTTTGTAGCAGGGTATACCTGCAAAATTGATCGATGGGTATACCTACATTCCTTCAAACCTACCGAGTTTTTTTGAGCCTATGAGGAACCTTGGCAGCAGAGTTCCAAAAACTACCCTCAATAAGATACATTAGGTTCCAATGCCCTTGGATCGTTTTAAAATTACCATATTCAGCGAGTAGCTCATACTTGGGTTTCCAACACCCTACCGAACATGCTACTGAAGGAGTGTTCCTTTTACACGACCCAGCTCAAATTTCTTAAGCTTTGTTATATCTTGCAACATCCATACTAAGTATGGTCCAAAACGGCTGATAAACGAAATTTGCAATTTAAGTTCTTGCTTGTTGTGACCTCCATTTATCTTTATTTTGCTTCTGCCTATAAAGACAAACCGTGCAAAAGTTATGACACATGAACTTAACTGCAAAGTACGGTTCAAATCAGTTTATAACCTGATATAGCTTCCATGTAAACCGATCTCCTGATTTGACTTCTTGAGCCCCTGGAAGCCGCAATTTTTGTCCGATTTGGCTGTTACGACCAAGAACCTGATATAGCTCCCATGTAAACCGGTCTCTCGATCATCGTTTCTCAATTCCAAGAGCTTTAATTTTTGCTTGTTTGACAGAAGTTTGGCATGTAGAATAAAATTATGCCTTTCAACTAATTTTAATTTGTATACAATTTTTGCTGAATCCATGGCTGTGGGTTCCCAAGATTCGGCCCGTCCGCTTTTACTTGTTTTTTTTTATTCTTTATAATTAACAATTCCATAGTTACTAATTGCTTATTTAATTTGTTTGCCCGATTTAATGATCAAATGAGCAAATTTCTCATCTACTGATTAGTTCTCGTTGAATTTCCTACCCACCTTTTTTTGCGATTTGACATTTGTCAAGTAACCAAGCCAACAATGCTTCATATCAAACATTTGCGAATGAACCAATCAAAACAAATGAATTAAAATGACGTAATATGCATGCGGAATAGATGTAAACAAAAAACAGCTGGTCACATGAACGATGGCAGCATTAGAGCTTTCCCTTCGTTAGGCAGTTCACACACACTTCCGTTACGAACAAGTCATGGCTTTTTTCTACGAGTGTGTGTGCATGTGTGTTTCAATGTATATTGTGTGTATTCATGTTTAAAGAGGAAACTAGAATAAAATGTCCTGCATGACAAAACGGACCTTGGATACGCAGTAAGAAATCAGTACGTGGTTGAAAAGGGCAGCAGCTGGTTGTATTTGTCCATACAAAAATAAAATTATCATTGACAAAAAAGTGAAAAAAAAAATTGAAAACCTAGCGAGCAAAGTAATAAAAAAAGAGGAATTTTCCCAAAAAATGTGTATTAATAAGTGAATAAAAGAAAACAATTTCCAACTTCAAGTTGCCATACCTCTAAAAATTAAGTTCAAAGTGATTTTTGTATAGATAATTTTTCCTAATTTCCAAAATTGAATCATGATAAAAATCTGTGAATCACTTAGCCAGCCATCACCGAGAAAAATCAATAATTATTCATTAAGGAATTGAAAAAAGTCTAAGTGTAATCTATTAAAAGTTTCTGTCATGACTATGGACTATGATTGATTTTGTTATAATTTTGGTGCAAACTGTATTGACATGGTTTTATGTAAAATTTTCTTTGAACATCCTTAAATTTTTGGTATGCTATAATTCCCTTTAAATCCTCTTGTTCGTCGTTCGTTTTTTTGTGTCAAAGCGCTGTGTGTGCGTGGGTATGTCTCCCAGCCCAAGTGCACAGACTACATACACATACACACCCATAAAAAAACCATATTCTCATTTCCCTGCAGTTGCAGTCAAACTTTTTGTTGTCAAAAAACCAAAAACATTGTTGCCATATTGCATTTTAAGCTTTCGCTGTAAAGAGTAGATTAGAGAGTGGAATGAGTTTTAAACATAGAAAAAATAGAGTAGAAATAAATGACCAAGGCAATTGCTACAAAAACAAATCCTATTTCATAAAAAGGTCGGTCGTTTGAAAGGTGAAGTTATTGCTTGTAAAGAATTTTTGTGGCATCTGCAATCCTAGTCTGTTAATTTAATTCAGAAACTAGGAACAACAGATGTCGTTTAGTTCGTATCGTTGAAACAATCAGGTCGCTTTGGAAAGCATTTTAGTTTGTGCATGTTCGTATCCTAAAGTTTAGATTAGTACTAGTTTCCTCCTTCTCGACATCCTCACAGTTACTGAAAAAATTGTTACTTACAACTTTTAGACTATCATCATGTTTTCCAATTAGTCAATGGTGACCTGTCTAATGGGCACGATAAGTGAGATGATATACCTCTCCAGGTTTAGATTAGGCCACACGATCCCCTTAATATATGACCATCTGTTAACCGTACCGTTGTCATTCTTGTCTTATCTCGAACGGTTTTAGTTTCCGTGGATTGTGCAAGGTCTTTCCAACTTGTCTGTTTAACAAACCGCTGGGATACTCGTATCTCAGCGGTCTAGCATCCAGATTAAGTGAATTTTGATTTATTCAACTATTCCGTTGAGATATTTGAGATCAGCCATCCACAAATATGTGATCAGCTGTCTAAAAATGTGTGATCAGCTGTCCTTGGAATACGAATGGAATAAAATACTTACTACTTAATTTAATTGGCTATGACATAACATTTGTTCCACTAGCCGAACGTATAATAGCGTTCCAAGCACCTCGATCTTCTGCGCTCATTCTAAAATATCTGATTACGGCGGTGCCGAGGTAGATAAGGTTACTGACTATCTTAAAGTTGTGGTTCACATATTCTTTATCTGGTTCGGAGTTTTCTTTCGGAGAGATTGATACTGAGGAACGCATATCAGCAAGTGTCATCCTGCAGATTCTTTTTAATTTTGTAGGGATACAAAACTCAGACATTGCTTAAAATAACTTTGACCATATAGGGGTATGGAAAGCGGCTTTGTAGTCAACAAAGAAATGGTAGTTGTTGATTTGTCTCTCTCATGTCTTTTCCAGGATTTGGTGTAGTGTGAATATCTGATCCAGGGTTTTAATCTTTCACACAGTACGCTCGAGAGTATCTTGTATGCGGTGGGGAGGATACTTATTCCTCTGTAGTTGGCACATTCCGTCTTGTCTCCTTTCTTGTGTATGTGACATAGTATGCTGAGGATCCAATCATCGGGTATGCGTTCTTCTTGCCAGATTGCGCAGATAAGCTGATGCATATGCCTTATCAGCGTGTCGCCTCCGGTTGAGCGGGTAACCCGTCGGCACCTGCTGCCTTGGGTCACTGCTACTTGGACCACATTCTGACTATGAGGTAAACATTCTATACCATCATTATTGATTGGTTCGGCGGTATCCTCTTCGCCGCCAACTTCGGACACTAGGAGTTGAGTAAAATGTTCTTTCCATATCCTCAGCATGCCATCTGTATCAGTTACTAGATTTCATTCTTTGTCTCTGCAGGAGGATGTGCCTGCACCAAAGCCATCGGTTTAATGTTTAACGGGATAGGATATGCTTCCGAAATAGGTTGAAAACCAACGTCACCTGGACCTGATTGAATATTTTCCTCGTTATTAAAGAAGGAAGCGAAGTACCTGGCGCCCCATTTGGCCGCTTTTATCACTGCGTTCCCAGAACTTATATGTGCTCCGAAGGTCTGGCAGGAGGCAAGGGTTATATTTATACCAGCAAGGCAAGTTATGCGGCATCAAAGACCTATAAGCCTTACTTCCTTTCAACTTTAAGCTATCGAGCGTAAAGTGGGTATCATGATAATGAGTAGAACATCCAGCGTATTGCTCAGACTCAAGCAGCAAGCATATGTCAAGTTGAGGTGGTAGAAATAAATCTTTCTATGCGCTATGCATTGACATCGAAGGGGTTTATATCAATGTGAGCGACCGACACAGTGATCCAATCCTTAGATCAGTTCCGGGTGGACCGGATTCTTATAGACTGGATAAACCCTATGCCGAATTTCTCATTTTCAAGTTTTTTGCCTGTTAGGGCGAAGATGATTAAATTTTATCTCGTTTTTAAAGCCGAATCTGAGTGGCACTGCTTAGTGATGCCTTTTCGTATATATATATATATATATATATATATATATATATATATATATATATATATATATATATATATATATATATATATATATATATATATATATATATATATATATATATATATATATATATATATATATATATATATATATATATATATATATATATATATATATATATATATATATTATAGGACCTCACACCAATATTTCGAAGTGTTAAAAACGGCACCGCATTCAACACTGGAGTGTGATTGTTGGCACATATACCCTTCAACCTATGGTATGTAATTTCTTCTATGAACATTTCATTAAGGAACAGAGGATCACTTCCCACATATGTCAGAATCAAGTTTTAAGCTCAATGATAAGGAACATTCCTTTTATAGCCGAGTCCGAACGGCGTGCCGTAGGGCGACACCTCTTTGGGGAGAAGTTTTTACGTGAATTCTATGCATGGCACAGTAATTCACATATTTCGTCAGCACAACAAAGAGAACATCATTGAAGCAAAGGTGAGTGGTGAGCATTTGATTACATTGGTAGTTAATTGAAGCGAAAATTGTATTGGCGCAGCGACATGTCGCTACTATTTTGCTCATAGAACTCAGTACCACTTCTACAGAATGTGTTCGCATTTTCTTCGTCACCAGCCCAAAGGTATTGTAGAAGTCAGTACTAGGCTTAAGGAAGGTAGGCGGATATGCTTCCTATTACGTGTGACGTTCTCGCGCAGCGAATTAAACGTCAATTGCTTCAATGAAAAAATCTCTCTTTTTAAACACATGTCTGGCAACATTGTCGGGACACCGTTACATGGCGTTTTCTTTTGTTAGTATCAGTTCAATGCATCCACCACATTGCACAGCATATTGGGAATAATGTCAGCTTATGTACCGTAACTAAGGTTCTTGTTGTTGTTATTGCTGCACATCTTGTTGATTTGTGTTGTTCTTAATATTTTCTTTGCTGTAGTTGTTGCCTAGATATATATCATGCCTGAACCAATACTAATAATACTAAAGTGTAGAACTACAACAAAAGCAACAACTATGCCATGAGTAGTAGTAGATGAATTGTGAACAATAGGGGAGAGTTGAAGAAGTGAGTGTCTGTGCTTAAAAAATACCGTTAGATTTTCTTCATTATGCTTTGGTGCTTGAACATCCTCTAAGAACAAGCAATGCGGCCAACAGTGTAGTAGTTGCTAGAAGATGTACTGTTTTTTTTTTGTTTTTGCAATATTTTTCTGCTTGTTGTTCTGGTTTCCTGCTCATATTATTTTTCCTCTTTATGAATTTTTTTTTTTATTTTTTAGGTCACAATTTGCACCAATAGTCATCATAGCAAGTACAAAAAACAAGAACAAAACAGAGTAAAAATTCATTTCAAGATGAGTAGTAGAATCGTTTAGAAGAGTCAATCATCACTCGCACGAAGAATGAGAAGAAAGAAATTAATTTAGTTGTCAATGAACCATCATTAAATTCAACAACCACAACAACACCAACATCAACAAGCGTCGTGTGCGTGCATTTTTCCAAACATAGATTCGATTTAAATTTATTTTGTCATTTGCGTCTCGAGCGAAAACCCGCAAAACAAAAAATAGAATGATTTGGTAGCGAAAATTTGCTGTTTTGGTGTTTTTCATTTTGTTTTACATATCTTTTGCGTGTAACAACCAACAACACAATGGCTGAGTCAATATCTTCCACTACATCGTCTTCGTGCCGTTTGGATGACGCTGCCTCACATTCCGATTCGATTGTGTGCCAGGGATTCTACAGTGATTCTTCCTTGCAGCCAACGGAGGAAGGTGAGTGTTCGTTTTTCAGAATCATTAGGAAAACACAAGTCAAAACATGAGTCAAACATAAGGGAGTGATTTAAATGACTAAGCTGAAAATGCTCGAAATGAAACAGCCATCATTCATGGAGTATGGAAAGTGCCTGAGTAATAGCCTTTGTCCTATCTGTGAGCAATTTTTCTTTGTTTCTTCTTCTAATTTTGAAGGAATATATTCCACTAAGCACCATCACAGCAACAGGATGTATGAAAATAGTTCATGTCTCATGGTAGGTGACATTAATAAGCAGTTGGGCTATTGGCCAAAAAAAAGAGAAAATTTTGGTCAGGGTCTAGTATTCCATCGTAGTTGTGGTTGGAAAGTTTCAACCACATAGAAGTAGTGGAAGATTAACTAGGACTGCTAGATAATATGTTTGGAAAAGTAGGAGTCAATAATTGAGAGGGGTAATGGGGCACTGTGTTAGGGCAGTTATATATATGTATGTCCTGCCTTGCAAGGGGGTTCTTATTGGATCACAAGATGCCGCATTTAATTTACTCCGGGTAAAATTCAGGATTTTACCCGTCGTATTTCCTTTCCAGTTTTCTATACTAAAGTCCAAACTCAGAAAGAGAGGCTTTCTTAAAAGGATTTTGAAGGATTATTTGAAATCATTGTTGCTGTGGATTTAAATTTTTGCAACTTTTTTTGGCTTTTTTATTCTTTGGAATCGCAGTTTCAAGAATGGATTTGTGATCTGAGATATTTCTCGGTATACATTCGAGATGGATATTTTCCGCCTTGACCAAATCCAGACCTGCAAATTTGCTCATAAACATTCCAAGTGGGAACAGTGGGGTTGGAAAACTGCAAATTTTGCCCATGAACATTCCATTAAGGAACAGGGGCACACTTATCACATATCAATGAGTGCAGTCCGATTCAATTTGAAACTCAATGATAAGTGGCCTCCTTTTTAAAGCCGAGTCCGAACGGCGTGCCGCAGTGCAGTGCGACACCTCTTTGGAGAGAAGTTTTACATGGCATAGTACCTCACAAATGTTGCCACAATTAGGAGGGGAAAATCACCGCTGACAAATTTTTCTGATGGTCTTGCCAGGATTCGAACCCAGGCGTTCAGGGTCATAGGCTGACTTGCTAACCTCTGCGCTACGATGGCCTCCAGCGGGAATACTTCTCTCATATCCAGTGCTGCTCCAGGCCAAATCTCCCTAGAGTCCCCCACCTGCTGCTCCTATACACTTTCAGTTTCTTGTAAAATTCCTTAGGTAGCATTCCTTGTTCCTTGTTGAGGTATTCGTAGCAGTCGGAGGAACTTTTATCTACACCGGAACCAGAAACCCCTTAAGCGATCAAAGGAGGAATGGAAGATTCTGTTAAGAATTCAACAAGCCCTGTGTGAGTGGGTCATTCGTTTGGATTAGGATTTAAGTTAATGAAAAAGTAGGAAAGTCAGAACGTATTTCGGCAGCAACAACTGGGGAATCGTTTATTGAGAAATAAGGATGTGTGGTGCAACTGCACTCTCATATGCTCCTGAATATGTAAGGAAACTTTTCATGATTAAATGGATCTTATGAATATGAACTCATGACGGACAAAGACTATGTGGGTAGTGCCAGGTGAAAAAATGTGAAGCCTGACCATAACATTTAAGAAGATCGTCCATACCGCAAGTGTTCTAATTTCTGAGGATGAGTGAGCTCTCAACTCACTCAACTATGCGGCAAGTTGCTACCTTAGGTTAGGTAAGGCAGGAGGGTACGCGATACGTAGTAGCTAAAACAGCAGTCGCGGACAATCAGAGGTATCCAGCAGAGATTCTCATTGAGAGGTAGGGCGGCACCGGCTCTTGTACAAATACTGAGTGCCTATGATGCTCGATATGACAAGGCGAGTTATAGGCGCCTTTAAATAACCAATGGCCACCCAGTTCTTGCGGCGATCGGTCCTTTGGAGCGGAGCGAGCTTGCTCACCTAGCTTGACGAAGATCGCCACCTCCACATGAGAATGTGGCTACAACAATAACTGCAACTGATACAAAAGTGCTTTAAACCGTTTCCAACTCCTCCCTGTCCTCGCGCACTCTGCAAAAGTCTTCTTCTCCCTGAGCCCAGAGCGACCTCAAAGACTCTTATCAGCGGTCCGAAGACATGCTTCCTCAGTTTCAGCATAAGCTAGGTCCTGTTCCGCGAAGTACTCGGCCTCGGAAAGATTTGTCCTGGCACAGAAAATAAATGTTCATCACTTATTAAGTCTCTTCTCCTTGCAATTGGGGGGAGTCCGCCTCTCCCAGAGCATTTTCCACAACCTGAAGTTACAGTAACTAGTCAGGACTCCTATCCTTAAGTATCCCAACTCCTATCATAAGTCTCATCCATCATCGGCTTAAAATAAGCAACATTCTGTTCCGCGGAATACTCGATCACAGGGATCACCCTGTGCACAAATACGTACAGTAACAGACTACGCTTCATTCGCGCGGTCATCGTTTTAAGGCGTGCACCCGCCAAGAATCTAGCACATGGGAAGGCTCACCGTGGCATCGCTCATCAGCGATCCAGTCTTGGCTAGTTGATGGCCCCGGCCTCATTAGAGCTCAGAGATTTTTGCATCTACTAACCAGTCTCGAAATCACATGGCTCGTTGCCAGAGCCTTCGGCGTCTGATCGAATCGCCGCACATCCAACGTTATCACACCCAGGTCCCCGAAGACCTTTTATTTTCTGGTTCCAAGGAATTTACTGAATACTGTCCCTGTCTAATTAAACCCAACCAAGAGAAGAGAGGGTCTTTGCCTGCAGGGTGGCAAAGCACCCAGAGCACCACCCCACGCTTCATTCACGCGGTCATAGAAAACGACCTCCCTACCAACAAGCTCGCATAGGGAAGGATTCACTTGTTCTCTGGTACTATCTGTGCTGATTAGCGCGGCATTACTACCACCATTACCGCCACCTCTTGACGGCCTGGGCTACAGCAGGACCTGTCACCTCCTCCTATGGTTCGAAGAAGCACTTTGCATCTTTTAAAGGGTCTTCAGAATCTTTAGCGCCCCCGACTGTCCCCAGATATCGTGACAGTCTGGTCGGGCTGCCGCTATCGCATTGACATAGTCTCTAGCGGCTTCAGGACTGCGAGGAACTTCCCATGAAAGATACTGCAGCCGTCCAAAAGTTTATATGATTCCCTGATTTCAAAGAATTTAATGAAGACTACTGCCCAGGTGCGCCCATTCAATTTAGACCCATCCATGTACACAGTAGGTCCTGGAATGGTTGGGATTTTAAATAACTTTAAATTACCAATGGCCACCAAATTCCCTCGGCGATCGGTCCTTTCAAAGGAGCTTGTCGAGGATCGTCACTTTCACATGCAGCCTACTAGCTGCGAAAGCCGATTGTTGGCATAGGAAATGTTCCAATGTCTCATCATCTTCCCCACATGCCCTACACTATCTGCTCCTATAGGCCTATTTCACCGGTAGTGATACCGAAAGCTACACTGATCTCTTTCTAACTTCCTCTCAGCAATAACCTCATCTTCTCAAGTTTCGGAACCCCCCATTGGGTATTCGTCGTCCTATTGAGAGTTTCGCCGCCGCACAGTGCTAAGTGGGCGTTCCTTGCCTCTGCCATGAACACGGACTGTGTCACCCCCGAATGGTTTCACATTCAACAAGTTTACTAATGGCAGTGGATTCCACCGTAGCGCAGAAGTTAGCATGTCCGCGTAAGACGCTGAACGCCCTAGTTCGAATCCTCGCAAGAACATCAGAAAAACAATTTCAGAGTAGTTATTCTCCTGATGGCGCACTATGGTCCCAATGAAGGGTTTTGGAGGCAACAAATCCCAGGAAGCAGCTGGGACTCCACAATTTTGAACCAGCGACTGTCAGGGCAACAAAATGACGCTGTCGGAGTCTATTTGATCTGTGCCACGCCTACTTTCAACGGTGGGCGTTGAATTGACCTCTCCCAAGTTGATTTGGCTAAAATTTTGCATACTGGACTATGACCCATATGTATCCACGTCAAATATGGTTCAAATCGATACGGAACCCGATATATCCACCTTATAAACTGATCTCCCGATTATAGTTCTTGAGCCCCTAGAAGACGCAATTCTTACCCAGTTGGTTTGGGTGAAATTTCGCACGAAAATTCTGTCCAAGTATGGCCTGAATCGATCCATAACTTCATATAGCTTCCATAAAAACCCCGAAAAATTAAACCGCACACAATGGTTATATCCAGCAAGGAGGGAACTTCAAATGCCGACATCTTCAAGAAAATCAGGTTTGACGCAGCCCTGCAGGGACTCGGTAACGAGGTCACAAAGTAAGGAGGACCCAAAAGATTGTTCTTCTTTTGCAGCTAATAAACCCAATTCGCAACCGAGAAGTGCAACCTGTTCGGTCAAGTCGAAATTAAGACCCACAGTCAGGATGTTGTCATAGAACGCAGAGACATGGGTGATATTACAACTGAAAAGGAGATATGCACTACCCATACCTCATACTTAGTCTCTGTGTCTATGAGCCGGGTATCTACAGTCTCCAGTGCTCTTGTAGGAGCGGTCCTCATTGTCCCTCCTATGCCAAGACATGTTCTCTGTACCCTTTTGCTGTAGTAATGCCTTTTTGCTACACTTTGTCACCATAATCGTCCACCAAACTACTGAAGACTATGTTGGTATTGGTCCAATCACGCTTCGGTAGATATAGTCTGTGAGCCTTGTCAGTACGCTGCTGGATGTGACACTTTCAGTTCAATTTCGTCGAAATTAAAACCCATAATCAGTAGGTTGCCATAGAGTGCAGGGACATGGATGACATTACAACCAAAAAGGACTGCACTACCTATACTTCATACATAGTCTGTGTGTCTATGGGCCGGGTATCGACAGTCTCCAGTGCTCTTGTAGGAGCGGTCCTCATTGTCCCTCCTATGCCAAGACATGTTCTCTGTACCTGTAGTAATGCCCTTATGCTACACTTTGTCACCATAATCGTCCACCAAACTACTGAAGACTATGTTGGTAATGGTCCAATCACGCTTCGGATGTGACACTTTCAGTTCAATTTCGTCGAAATTAAAACCCATAAACAGTACGTTGTCATAGAGTGCAGTGACATGGATGACATTGCAACCATACATAGTCTGTGTGTCTATGGGCCGGGTATCGACAGTCTCAGTGCTCTAGAAAATGCGCTCCTCATCGCCCCACCTCTGCCAAGACATGTTCTCTGTACTTTAGTAATGTCCATATGTTGCATTTTGTCTCCACCGCCGTCCACCAAACTACTGAGGTCTAAGTTGGAATTGGTCCAATCGTGCCCAGTCTATGAGCCTTCACAGTATGCTGCTGGATGTGCCACTTCCAGTTCAATTTCCTATCTAAAATCAGTTCTTTGACCTTGTCGGATATCGAAATCGTGGTCTGTTAACGCTCCACGATTATGTAGCCCAATCTACCGCTATGCTGTCGTTGGCTAGAACTGTCCGTCATGATGAGTCACTGTCTAATTTGAAATGTTGTTGGTTGGAAGTCACGATTTCTTCAAAAGATCCGGAGACGTTGAGAAAATTAAAACTATAGGAAGTCTGCAATGACTGCTTCTGGTTGTTTCAACTGTAGGAGCTACCTCCACCCCCAATAACTGTGGTACGCCCGTCACAATGGACTAATATGTCCAAGTGAATAACTGTCACTATAACCTAAACTTCTGTTAGGCTTAAAAACATATGGGCCATTGGCGTCGCATTGCTTACCTGTTAGGGTTTGAGTTTAGACACTAACCTTGCCTAGCATTTCATTAACAGTAATAGCAGCTCTCTTAGGCCCCCAGGTAATTATAGAGTCTGCTTAATAGCTATTACTTCCTGTGAATTGCCATGCCAGGGTCCTTTGATTTCTATGTGCATATAATATCTCCATCCCCAATTCATTCGATTGCTCTATGATAAATAGCCTTTGCAGGACCTTTTACCACTTCTCTGGCATAAAATATTCACCCGACTTTTGGGCACACGTGTTTAACATTTTAATTAGTATTTTGTTCCCCTCTCATTTCCACAGATATTCAAGAATATGCCAAAACTATTGGCATTGATCCGGTCAAGGAGCCTCACTTATTGCACTTGGCCAAGGAGGGTCTAATGCGCCCATTGCCTGCTAACTGGCAGTTATGGTAAGCTCATATAAAATGGGTCCTTATGAAAAATATATGTAATTAACTCATGAGTGTGTGTGTGTGTGTGTTTTGTTTTTTTGTTGGTATTTACAGTTCAGCGGATGAAATAGGAGATCCTTATTACTATAACATTAAAGCGAATAACACGCAACGTGAACATCCTTTAAATGAGTACTATCGTCAATTGGTGAGGCAGGAGAGGCAAAGACACAATGAGTTTCCCCTGAAAATTGGCATGAATAATACAACAAAAATGGAAGATAAACCTACACCAGGCTCCACACCTCCCAGCAGGGCGGACATATTTGGTAGAAATGCACAGTCACGAAATAGTGTTAAGGCCAAGGCATCACTATGGGATCAGGCATTCGATGAGGTCTACAACAAGGTAATACAACAAGAGAAACCCAAGCAGGAGCCAGTGAAGAAATCCGCAGCAGCAACAGCCCTTAATGCTGAAGAGGCTGTGGAGGCCATGGAGACTACAATGGCATCGCCTGCAAAGAAAGCTGCGGCCAAGACCTCTGAAAAAGATTTCGATATACAAAGTCCTCCCTCGGGCGAGGGCAATGAGAAGGTCCAAAATAGCTCGGAAACCTCTTCGTCATCTTCGGGTCAGTCGGTTCATGCCGCAACAACAGGAGCCATACCTAAACTATATGGCAGCTCAGGTCCCAGCTCTACCACAGCCAGTGGTTTCAGTGGCAATGTGAATCGTTTTCTGGAGACTAGATCTAAAAATTTTCCCAAAACTTTGGGTAAAATACCCACAGGCTTTAATGTCAAAGCAGGCAATGAAAAATATCCCTTTCAAGATAAAGGTGACAAGGAAACGGATATTCTGCATCAGCAGGAGGAGGTTAATGATAAGAAAGGTTTCACCCTCTCCGGTACAGGGGCCATGTTTCTAAAGTCTCGCCGCCATTTTGGCATATCCTCCTCTGAACCTCCGGTCAATTATAAAGTGGTGGTGGAGGGAGAGGTGGGCACTCCTCCCGGCTACAAGAGTATTTTGCGTGAGACTGGCCTGGAAGAGGTCAAGCGTCGTTGGCAAAGGGAGTTTGCCAAGAGCGATCAACGCGCCATATCCGACACAGATGCTGATGATAGAAAGAATGTGCGCTTCAATCTGGATGAAGCCAGAATTCCCAGTTCCAGCGAAGAGGAATTGAATGCAGAAATGTCTTCCGAGTCTGAAGATGTCAATGATGTGGATGATCCCTGGGGTGATGAGGAATTGGATGAATTCGAAGATCTAGAGCATGATGATGATGTGGAGGAGGTTAATGCCTGCGTGGGCATAGGCACTTTGCCCATGGAGGCCGGTTTGAGCTATCAACGCAGTCTCAATCCCTTCCTGATCAATGATGAGAGACATTTGAAGGAGATAAAAGTCACCCCGGTGAGCAAAAGTCAAACCATACAAATGCTTAAGGCGCAAAGTTTTTCCATACACATGAAGGCCAAAGAAGCCGAAGCCAATGTGGCCAGTGAATCCAAGGAATTGGATAATCCCATAGCTGTTCAGTATCTGGCCAAGTTCAAGGAAATAGGAGCGGTGAAACCCATGTATGAGGACACCGATTCTGACTCCAAAGGCAGTTCTGGGCATAGCATTGTTGTGAACAAGCAAGAACCTGCCGCCATGGCCCACAGTCCCTCCAACAATCCCTTTGAGATGGACGACCTGGCGGTTGAGGTTGAGCCTGCAAAACCTGCACAGGTGGTGGTGCAGGCTAGTGAGAAACCCTCAACGGTAAGATCCTTTAAGGTGGCCTCCAAACTGGTGGGCTTTCTGAGGAAAGACCCGGAAAAGAATGAAGCCAGCAAAGACAAGGACTCAGATGACAATTCCTTTGAAATGGACAAAGACAGGCCTATGTGGATAAGCGAGGATGGCTATGAGTCCGAATGTCCTGGCAACAATCCTTTCGATTTGGATGAACTGGGTCGCCGTCATAGCCGTGATGTAGAGCTGCTGGAAAAGAAATTGCGCATGTCCAAAAATGAAAGACCCACAACACGTTCCTTTAGGGTGGCCTCCAAGCTGGTCAACTTGTTGAAGAAGGACAATGAAAAAGCTTCCTCCTCCTCGGATTCCAGCAAATCCGCAGAATCACAAGAAAAATCCATGGAGGAGTTAAGGGAATCCTTGGAGAAACAAAGGCAGACTTGGATCAAAGAGGAACGCGAGAAGATGGAGGAGCAGCTGCAACAAGAAATCAGCCAAATTAAAAAGGACCATGAACAGAAACTGCGCAACATACGCCATGAATATGATCTACGCTTGACTTCATTTCGCCACCAAACTGAGGAAGCCCTGGAATTGGAAATGGCAGAATACCGCAGACAAATAGAGGAGGAATACGAGGGGAAGCGCAACACTGTGGTCGATGAGCACAAAACCCAAATGGCCACGGTGCAAAAGAATCACGCGGAGATATTGGAGGAGCTGGAACGCGATCTGAAGAGCGAGGAGGAAATGATTAAGAAGGAGCATGCCACAAAACTGCAGCAGATGAAGGATAAACTCAATGATGAGCTGGAAGCCGAACGCCAACGCATGAAGGAGTCCGGTGAGGAGAGGCTCTATGAGAAGGTGCGTTGTGAGAAACGCCTGCTGGAGGATAAATATCGCTGTCTAAAAGAGAAGTATGCCCGTCTAAAGACGGAGGTCAAACTTTCGGTGGAGAGGCGCAATCGCCGCAGAGAAGCCCAGGCCTTGCAGCAAAAGAATTTGCATACTACCACCACAGGCTCAGAGACAGAACGTTCGACTTCACATAGGCCTCCAATTACAACGGTGAGTAGTGAAAATCGTTCGGCTAGCACTACACCGGGGAGTGGACAAAGCTCCAAGCCTCCAGTGCCCAATAAGACTCATCTGGTGAATGCCAGCAAGGACACCACACCATCTACAGAGCGCAGCTCCGAAAGAGTGGTGTCCTCAAGTTCGCGGAGACCCGGGGCCTCGCCCAAGTATGCCCGCCATCTAAGGGTGCAAGATGACACCACCTCGGTCAGCCAATCCGATACCACTATATCCAATAATTATCCCAAAGGCAGATATCTGCTGACGCCTAGTACAGCTCTCAGCGATAATGGCAATTCTGATTCGGAGGCCTTTGCCAGCAATGTGGAGAACAATAACAACTCTCGTCGCGGCAGTGGTGCAGGACCGCAACAGCCTCAACAGCGCAAAAAGCAATTCACAAGACTCAAATCGGCCTCAACATCTCGCCTCAATACGGACAACATTAAAAATGAACGTCCCTGTACCCCAGTGGAGAATCTGCGCCATCAACTGCAAAAGCTAGAAGACCTAGAAGATCAATTACCCGACAATGCCTTGGAGGCCACCTATCATTTGCGCTATCCCTTCTCGGACATATCGAATGCGGACTATGCCGCAGGCTCCAGTTCCGAATTGGAGTTCTTCAAACATCGCATACACCTGGAGAGGGATTCGGTACGCCGAGCTAAGGAGTCATTGCGTTCGCAAAGAACTACCTTTAGAGCTAGACAGCGAGAAATCAAGCAAAGGCACAATAACATGGCCACACGTCACAGTCTCGAACAGCTGATACAGGAAGAGAAAGATCTCACCGAAATGGAGGTGACACTGCATCGGACACGTGCCTTGTTGGGCGAGAAGGTCATACGGCTGCGCCATTTGGAGCAGAGTGTCATGCGCATATGTGACAAAGCTGGCAACAAGGCATCGCTCGACCTATTGAGTGTGGAGCCAAAAGAAGATGCAACTTTGAGTGATTTGTCGTCTCAGTCTAGCTCCGGTTTTAGTAGTACCGATTTGGCCAGCGGCGATACTCAGAATCTAAATAAGCGCAGAGAGTTTCACAATTTGGAGTCCAATGAGTGCATAAAGAATTTGGAAATATTGAATGCGGAAATAAGAGAGATATTGGATTTGTTGGGCAGAGGAGGTCAGCAGACAGGTGAGAATAACAAAATGAAAAAAAAAATATATGAGGAGAACTAAATTCCAAAAACCTTTTTTGCTAAAGGTTTTAACATACCCATGATACCGCCAGCAGAATTGAATTGGTCTCATATGATGGGTTCCCCAGGAGCGGGAACCACTCCCATAAGTCCAACACCAGGTATTTATTTATGAATTTAAGAACAAGACTAAGGCCTAGGTATTAAAATTTTTTTACATTTTCAGATCGCCGTGAGGGTTATCGAAAACTAAGCTCTGGCAATACCTCCACCATAGATCGCATGCAAAATTCCATGATGGCTGCCAAGACCATAGCCTCTCAAAATCCCAAAGCCATCAACTATACCAACAGCCTGGTGGAGAGAACACGTGATATACGTAATTGGCTGAAACAGGCCAAAAATGAACATGAGCTGGCCAGTCCCAAAAACTTGGGGTTAACAAGTCCTCAGGCTGCCAGTGGTCAATTGACACCCAATAATGCTTCGGGCAGTGAGGGTGGTGTTAGTCCCGTGGGAGCAGTGGGACCATCACCTGGCAACTCTTAAAGCAAATGAAAGAGAGAGCAAGAGAGAGAAGATATGAGAAAACTATCAACTGACAATTAAGTTTCCTTGTAAGCTCCAAGGAAACTCCAACAAAAATCACTGATGATGATTAGGTTGTGCTCTAAGTGTAGTAGTAATCGTTAGAATTGAGGAACTGTCGTATATTATGGTGCCAAAGAATTGAGTATTAAAACTTTATGAGTGATTGCTAGAACTTTTTTCAATAGCAAACAATAATGACGTTGAAAAAAAAACAGCAGAAAGAACTAACGATTGACCGATAGATAGATAGATAGACAGACAGACAGACAGATAGGCTGATAGTAGTTACATACAATACTTGGAAACATTATTTCAAACGATATTGTCAAAATTTAGTTGTAAAATGAAACAAGACACTCTGACATAGGCCAGGAGCTCGATGACTCCTTGTGCTTGGCTAATAGTAATAGCAGTAGTATAGAAAAATATACATTAAATGATAAAAAAACATAGTTAAAGAATGAAGAAATCATAAAGAATATCGTTTAGATCGTCTAAGGGTCTTTTAGGTGAAGAGAGTATTTAAGGATGCCCTCAAACTATTTTGACTAGCCTTTGGATGATTAAATTTAGTGAGGCTGCATATAAAGTTGTTATAATTTGTTTGGAGATGTAAACGCGAACCGTTTTAAGATGGCCATATATTGTTTACCCCTATCATACAGGTTGAAATGGTTCACCCTCTTTAGAGAAGTACTGGCATACGCCCGGTTGCTTCGCTACACCCGATGCTGCACAGTCAGAAGTCAAGGTGTAACTGTATCCCAATTTTAAAAGCTCTGGCTCAATCCGGAAAGGAAGTACAATTTTAAATGTTTTTATGCCCACTACCATAGGTTGAGGGTATACTAGTCATTCCCTTTGTAAATGCAAATTTTGCCCATGAATATTCCACTAAGGAACAGGGGCAACGCAGGACCGTACTGTGGTCAGGCAGTCTAAAACAGATCTCAGTCCCTGGGTTCTCAATGTAGACTCAAAAACGGCTGAACTGATTTCCTTGAAATTTTCACAGATTGTGTAGGTTGGTCTAGAAGGGAACATAGGCTTTAAAATTTTTTGATATCGGGAAGCGGCGGACCCTCCCCCTTACCCCAAAACACTACCCAAAATTAAAAGTGAACCGATCGGGACAATATGGGACTCAAATGAAAAGTATTCAGGAGCACACTACGAATTTCGTATAAAAATTGGGTCCCAGTAGCCGGGGGGACGCAAAACCCACCAAAATAAGTTTATATGACGACCATGACAATATGGGACTCAAATGAAAGGTATTCGGGAGTCAGGAAGGAGGAAAAGGCTTTATAATTTGTTGATATCGGAAGGGGCCGAACGTTCCCCGGTGACCCCTAAAACACCACCCAAAATCAAAAGTGGACCAATAAGGACAATATAGATATCAAATGCAAGGTAGTGGAGAGTAGAATATTAATATGGTATTTAAAATTGATTCCAAGTACCCAGGAAGTCGCCCTAACCCCAAAACTTCTAAAAGCAGCCAAATGCAACGTCCATATCAATATGGGGCTCAAATGAAAGGTATTGGGGAGTAGATTACGAATCTGGCATATAAAATCCGATCGAAGTGTAGGGGGTCACCCAATCCCCAAAAATGGCTTATGACCCATCATGACTCGGTTTACTTGTTTGTTTTGTAGAATCAAAAACGGCTCAAGCAATTTTCTTAAAATTTTCACAGATTGTGTAGGTTTTTGTGGAAGGAAACATAGGTTATATAATTTTTAGATATTGGGTGGTGAACGACCCTCCCACTTACCCCAAAAACGCCACCCAAAACCAAAAGTGGACTGATAAGCACAACATGGGAAGAAAACGAGTATCGTATTAAATTTTGGGTTCAAGTACCCAGCGGGGGCCACCCCAACCCCAAAACTCCTCGACGTTCATGTCAATATGGGACTCAAATAAAAAGTATTCGGCATTAGATTGCAAATATGGCATAAAAAAATAAGTCCAAGCAATGGGAGGTCGACCCACCCCCAAATACATTAGATTACAAATATGGCATAAACAAATAAGTCCAAGCAATGGGAGGTCGACCCACCCCCAAATACCCTCAAATGGGCATATCAGCCGACCATGGCTATATGGGACTCAAATGGTATTTGGTAATACCAATAAGAATAAGACATTTACATTTGCGTTCAAGTCTAGATGGCGCTTTTCCTCTTAAAAATACCTCAAATAGGCTAATTGACCCATTATGACAATATGGGACCTAATGAAAGGTATTTGAGAGTAGAAAACGAATTTGATATCCAATTTTGGAGCCAAGTGTATGCACCCCCTAAACTGAACTTTATTTCAATATGGGGCTCAAATCAACGGTATTAGGGAGTAAAGAACGAATTTGATATCTATTTTCAGGGCAAAGTGCAGGTGGGCGCCCGACCCCCAAAACACCATCCAAACGGTTCATACTTACCGACCATGGCAATATGAGGCTCAAATTAAAGTGATTTGGAAGTGGAGCACGAATTTGATATTCACATTTGAGTCGAAATGTCTGAGGTTTCATCCCTCCTCGAAAGAGCACTCATTATTCTGATTTTCAAAAACACCAGATCTCGGAGATTGACAATGTGATTCGTTCGAGATTTTTTTTGACACTCTCACAGTTACCAAAACCAAAACATGGTTTCTATTGTTGGGGTCGGGTACCTCGAGGGCCACCCAAAACCAACTAAATGGATATATATATATATACCAATTACGACAATATAGAGCTCAAACAACAGGTACTTGAGAGAAAAAAAAACGAATTTGATATCCCATTGAAGAGCCAACCCACCCCAAAATACCTCCCTATTATATAAAAGCTATTTAGGATAGAAATTGATCGATTTTCCGGATATTGATACTCAGACAAAGACCCTGGGCTCCATCCCACCATCAAACAGAACTTTAATCAAATATATAATTGCCAGTTTGTTCGATAACCTTTTGCCATCTTCCTGGCAAATTTAGTATTCCACGCTCATAGAACTTCTGGCTTTTCTCTGTAAAAAGCGATTTTATAGCCTCATCATTGCCGAAAGTTTTACCATTTAAGGAGTTTTGCAAAGATCGAAATAAATAGTAGTCTGATGGTGCAAGGTCAGGGCTATATGGTGGACGCATCAAAAGATCTCAGCCAAACTCACTCAGTTTTTGGCGAGTGACCAAAGATGTGTGCGGTCTAGTGTTGTCCTGGTGGAATATGACACCTTTACGATTGACCAATTCTGGTCGCTTCTCCTTGATGGCTGTATTCAATTTGTCCAATTGTTGACAGTAAACATCCGAATTAATCGTTTGGTCCCTTGGAAGCAGCTCAAAATATACAACACCCTTCCAATCCCACCAAACAGACAGCGTAATCTTCTTTTGGTAGATATCAGCCTTTGAAGTGGTTTGAGCTGGTTCACCATGCTTGGACCATGATCGTTTTCGACTAACGTTGTTGTAAACAATCCATTTTTCATCTCCAGTTATGATTCGTTTTAAAAACGGATCGAATTCATTGCGTTTAAGCTGCATATCACAAGCGTTGATTCGGTTTGTTAAATGATTTTCTTTCAATACATGTGGTACCCAAATATCAAGCTTTTTCACCAGTCCAAGACTTTTTATGTGATAATGAACGGTTGATTTTGGTATATTTAGCTTCTCTCCTATCTCACGCTCAGTTACATGACGATCCAATTCGATTAATGCTTAAAATTTGCTTAAAATTTGTCAACGCCGACTATATGAAAAATCCGCAATTACTTTTTGGGCAACCCAATATTTGACATTTATCCACAAATCATATATTTAATTTAAGGGCCAAGTGTTTGGGTGACTACCCCACCCCCGAAATACCCCATCCTAAAAAGATATTAGAGAGTTAAAGAAGGCGCAGCGGAGCGGGCCCAGTTCGACTAGTGTATCTATGAAACAATGTAAAAATATCTTTATCTATATTTATCGATATCTTTATCGGTTTTAACTTTATGATCATTTCCATTTGAATTTTTGTATTCACAAAATTGCAGAATTTCTGCTCATTTGGGTTTTATTCAAATAATACAACACTTATTTAAAATTTTTCTTTGAACTTTAGCATTTTATTATAAAACACGTCCTGACCTTTCCTGGCCTTTCCAAAATATATATAAAATAGAGAAACATATATGAAATTTCAAACGAATTGAGAGAAGCTATTTGTTAGATGATATGAAAAACCACGTAAGCTTTAACCACGTAAAATTTCATGAAGATATCTTTACCCGTTCTTGAATGGCGGACATATTTCCACTTATTTTTTTCCACTCCACTGTGCTTGGGTTCATTCAAAAGCAGTGGAAGCAATACTCCGCCCTGTAGTGATTGATCCAGAGCTTTCCGAAAGTGTTAAAGCAACAATTAGGGCCATAGATCACAGTCATAGCCTTGAAGCCGATCAGCTGCTACAATTTAGTGGGACCGAAATTACACATGAAAAACGAAATTTTTTCTTATTTAAAATCCAATTTGGTCAATAGATAAATTAACGCCTTTAAAGACTTTTAGCGTTTTGAAAAAGAAAAGGTTTGCACACATCACAACTACAAACAGTAAACAAAAGAAGATTTATCACTGAATTATTAGTGGTTGTGCTAGTTTCTATAACAATTCCTGTGAGTCTTTAAAATGCATATTGAATTATGGTCATGGGGGTCGTATGAGTGATAATAATTTTAGATAATGTGTGCCGGAACTTGATAAAATCTCCCTTCTTAAAACCTTTAGTATTTGTCTCTTCATACTTAAATGGTGCAAGATGTCCAATCAAGCTGCTACCAAAGTAAAATAAAGATACGATTTAGGGTGAATTGTATAATTTTTGAAATGTCTTGATTTCTTCATCTTTCGCAGTAACATCTTTATGGCATTTTAATTAATATTAAGCTAGCCCTTGAATTACATGCTTAGCGATAGTTTTTATGAGTTTTGGCTCCCCCTTAGGCGATCTATATACTAAATAATTACAACTCTTAAACATTATTAAGCTATGGAGATATAATTTTACAAATTTGCACTTGAATAATTTCAAAAGCAAATAAAAAATTATATTTTTTCTTATTTAAGATATAATTTGGTCAATATGATAAATCAACGCCACTAAATACTTTTTGCGTTTTGAAAAAGAAAAGGTTTGCACACATCACAACTACAAACAGTAAACAAAAGAAGATGTATCACTGAGTTATTAGTGGTTGTGTTGGTTTCCATACCAATTCATTTGAGTTTTTAAAATGCATATTGAATTATGGTCATGGGGGTCGTATGAGTGATAATAATTTTAGATAAGAAGTCCTGTAACTTGTTTAAACGAATTGATATGGAAAGCCTGTTAACTAAACCATTAAACCACTGATCATGGCTTTTTAAATGTATAACAATGGGTCATGTGTGCAGAGTAATTCTTTATAAACAGGCATATATTGGAAAAACCACAAAGATTTTTTAAGCTCCATACAATTTTAAATCCTGTTTTTAGGTTTAGTTTTTTTGGGTTAACCACTAACCAACCTAAAATAAATAAAAGGCAAAGGCCAGAAAATGCGTTTACCAATATACATAGTTGTAAAACAAATTCTTTTAGTCTCCCTTATGAAATTAACTACAAGCTATGTAAAAACTAGTTTTAGTGTATTATGATTTTTAAATGCCTACATACTTTGAAAGAAAAAGAAAAACTCCGAAAAAATAATACAAAGTGCTTAATTATAAGTTTAAATATAATTTAAGTAAGTTATATATGAATTCACAATATATTTGTATGTGTTTTTTGGAAATTTAAATACAAAACTTGCCTTCTCACAAATATTTTAAGGATCATCCAATTGTTATGTTGAAAAATACCTTCTCGCAAATGAAACACAAAAAACCAAACTTAAAGCCCTCCATTTGTATAATTTGTATAAGGATAAATATTATGAATTTATATGTTTTCCCAAGAAGTTTCGATTATGTGTGGTTTCTAGTACCCCCACAAAAAAAACCCCATGAACTTAACTAAACAAAAAAAGAATACTGGTATCACTTTGTTAGACTGATTGTTACTTTATGTATGTACTTTTTCCTTTTTTTAAAACACAAAACAAATAAATAATAATAAAATAAAATGGGGGTTTGTCCAACCCCAGGAACAACATTTTAAATTTCCTTCTTCCTCCCCATACGAGAACAAATGACACAAACAAAACCCATAATAGTTTTAGGTAAAAAAAAAGTTTTTGAAAATTCTTAGCGTTTAAGAGAATCGATTTAAACAAAACTTGAATGCGGACCTGCAATTTGACACATAACTCGTCTTATAGTTAAACTATGTTCGATTAATGATTGTCTACAATGAGATGCGATACGATGGAATCTAGGAATTATATGACAGGAATTAGATATTATATGACTACATGTCTACCTATTTACTTTTATCTCATCATTATCTATCTACAGAAAGCAAAAACAAATACAATAACCAGATATGCAATGTACTGGTTGGTATACAACCATAATACAAACATACAAACATTGGGTTGAGTACGCTGTCTGCTCACCCACTCTAGATACAAATCAAAATATACTTCTAGTCAAGTCATTGTTAGAATTAAATTCGAAATGCAATTGAAATTCGTTCAGAATATGAAAATAAAAAAAAAACATTGTTCAAAATTCTAAATAAGTTGGTGTTTTCCTTGGGGGGTTAAAAGGTAAAAATAAATTTTAATGAAATATTCCCTAAGGACAAACTTTCAAAAAAACAAGTAAAAGTTGGGTTGGGTACCCAAAGTTCGGCCGGGCCGAATTTTGGGTACCCATATCACCATTTTGACAGGTTCGGATAAAACATGGCACTGATGAGGTTTTTGGGCCAAATTTCAACCAAATAAGGTGAAAAATTAGGCTTCTAAGGGCTGAAGAAGTTAAATCCGGGGATTGTTTTATATGAGGGCTATATTTCTTTATAGACAGATTCGGATCATGCTTGGTATGGATGTTGAAAGTTACAAGTCCAAAATTTTTTCCAAATTTCAGCCAAATCGGATGAAAATTAAGGCTTTTAAGGTCTCAAGAAGTCAAACACGGGGATCGGTTTATATGGGGACTATATCTGTTTAAAGACCGATTCGGATCATACATGGCATGTTTGTTGGACGTCATAACTCAAGTCCAAATTTTTTTCCAAATTTCAGCCAAAAACGAATGAAAATTGAGGATTGTAAGGGCTCAAGAAGTCAAATTCGGGGATCGTTTTATATGTGCGGCTATATCTGTTTATAGACCTATTCGAATTATTCTTGGCATGGATGTAAGAAATCATAACTCAAGCCTTTGTTCCAAATTTTAGCCAATTCGGAAAAAATTGAGGCTTCTAGCGGCTCAAGAAGTCTAATCGTGGATCGGTTTATATGGAGACTATACCTGTTTATAGACAGACTCGGATCATACTTGGCATGGATGTTGGACGTCATAACTCAAGTCTTTTTTTTTGTTTTAAATTTCAGCCAAATCGGTTAAAAATGGAGGCTTCTAAGGGTTCAAGAAGTCAAATCCGGGGATCGGTTTATATGGGGGGCTATATCTGTTTGTAGACCGATTCAGACTATACTCGGTATGAATGTTGAAAGTCATAATGGAAGTTTTTGTTCCCAATTTTAGCCAAAAAGGATGAAAACTCGGGATTCTAAGGGGTCAAGAAGTCAAATCCGGGGATCGGTTTATATAGGGCTACATCTGTTTAAAGACCGATTCAAATCATACATGGCATGTGGATGTTGGACGTCATAACTCAAGTCTTTGTTCCAAATTTCAGCCAAAACGAATGAAAACTGAGGATTCTAAGGGTTCAAGAAGTCAAATCCGGGGATCGGTTTATATGGGGGATATATCCAAATCTGAACCGATATGATCCATTTACAATCCCCAATGACGAACATCAATAAGAAGTATTTATGCAAAATTTCAAGCGGCTAGCTTTGACGCTTATGACGCTGAACGCTTGGGTTCGAATCCTGGCGAGACCATCAGAAAAAATTTTCAGCGGTGGTTTTCCCCTCCTAATGCTGGCAACATTTGTGAGGTACTATGCCATGTAAAACTTCTCTCCAAAGAGGTATCGCACGCCGTTCGGACTCGACTATAAAAAGGAGGCCCTTTATCAATGACATTAAAACTTAAATCAGACTGCACTCATTGATATGTGAGAAGGACAGGGGCAACCCTGTTCCTTAGTGGAATGTTCATGGGCAAAATTTGCAATTTGCATTTAGCTTTACGCATTCGACCGCTATCGTGATTTCGACAGACGTTTACATACGGGTGGACGGACATACGGACCGGCGGACGACTAAGGATGTTGAGACGATCCATAATTTATATACTTTATAGGGTCTTAGATCAATATCTCGATGTATTACAAACGAAATGATTAGTATGCCCCTATCCTGTGGTGGTGGGTATAAAAATTCTCAAAAAACCAAAGCTTTTTCTATAGAGAAAACAAGTAAAAGCGTGCTAAGTTCGGCCGGGCCGAATCTTAGGAACCCATCTCAATGGATTCTGCTACAAATTTATACAAAATAAATTTAGTTAAAGGGCATAATTCAATTCTACATACCAAACTTCTGTCAAACTAGGAAAAATAAAAGCTTCTAAGAACCGAACAAGGATAATAGAGAGATCGGTTTATGTGGGTGCTATATCAGGTTTTAGACTGATTTGGACCGTACTTGGCACAGCTGTTGGAAGTGATAAGAAAACACTTCATTCTCAATTTTAGCCAAATCGGAAAAAAATTGCGGCTTGTAAGAGCTCAAGAAGTCAAATCGGGAGATCGGTTTATATGGCAGCTATTTCAGGTTATAGACCGATTTGGACCGTACATGGCACAGTTGTTGAAACTCATAACAGAACACTACATGATCAATTTCAGCCATATCGGACAAAAATTGCGGCTTCCAGGGGCTTAATGAGTCAAATCGGGAGATCGGTTTATATGGGAGCTATATCCGGTTATAGACCGATTTGAACTGTACTTGGCACACTTGTTTGAAGTCATAACAGAACACTACATGCAAAATTTCAGACAAATCGGACAAAAATTGCGGCTTCCAGGGGCTCAAGAATTCAAATCAGAAGGTCGGTTCATATGGGAGCTATATCAGGTTGTAGACTGATTTGGACCGTACTTGGCACAGCTGTTGGAAGTGATCAGAAAACACTTCATTCTCAATTTTAGCCAAATCGGAAAAAAATTGCGGCTTCCAAGAGCTTAAGAAGCCAAATCGGTAGATCGGTTTATATGGGAGCCATATCAGGTTATAGACCGATTCGGACCGTACTTGATACAGTTGTTGGAAGTCATAACAGAACATTACGTGCAAAATTTCAGCCAAATCGGACAAAAATTGCGGCTTCCAGGGGCTCAAGAATTCAAATCAGAAGGTCGGTTTATATGGGAGCTATATCAGGTTGATAACCGATTTGGACCGTACCTAACACTGTTGTTGGAAGTTTTAAAAAAATTTTAGCGAAATCGGAAGAATATTGCGGCTTCCAGGGGCTCAAGAAGTCAAATGGCAGATCGATTTATATGGGAGCTTTATCCAAATCTGAATCGATATGACCCATTTGTAATCCCCAACGACCTACATCAATATAAAGTATTTCTACAAAATTTCAAGCGGCTAGCTTTAAGCGTTCGACCGCTATCGTGATTTCGACAGATAGACGGACGGACGTGGCTGGATCGAATTAGGATGTCGAAACGATCCAGAATATATATAATTTATGGGGACGCAGATCATAATTTCGAGGTGGTACAAACGGAATGACTATGTTATTCCATCCTATGGTGATGGGTATAATTAACCTAAATTTTCTCTGAATACTAAAATGTCCATTAAAAAAATTTTTTCTAAAGACAAATTTTCTTCAAAATTTCCATGAAATTTTCGCTAAGCACAAGATTTTCATGAAATTTTCTCTAAAGACAGTTTTTTAATGACAATTTCTCTAAAGACAACATTTTCATAAAATTTTTTCTAGAGACCAAATTTCCATGAAATTTTCTCTAAAGACAAATTTTTCATGAAAATTTCAATGAAAGACAAAATTTACATAAAAATTTCAAATTCCATAAAATTTTTTCTAGAGACCAAATTTCCATGAAATTTTCTCTAAAGACAAATTTTTCATGAAAATTTCAATGAAAGACAAAATTTACATAAAAATTTCAATAAAAGACAAAATTTCCATGAAATTTTCTCTAAAGAAAAAATTTACATGAAATTCTCCCTAAAGATAAAATTTCCATGAAATTTTGGCTAAGGACAAAATTTTGATCAAATTTTCTCTAAAGACAAATTTCCATCAAATTTTCGCTGAAGACAAAATTTCCATTAAATTTTCTTTAAAGTCGCATTTTTATAAAATTTTCTATAACGACAAAATTTTCTCTACAGACAAATTTCCAAGAATTCATCGCTCAAGACAAAATTTTCATAGCATTTCCTCTAAATACAAAAATCTCTTAAAATTTCTTTAAAGACAGCAAATCCATGAAATTTTCTTTAAATACAGCATATCCATGAAATTTTCTTTAAATACAGCATATCCATGAAATTTTCTCTAAAGACAAGATATCCATGAAATATTCTCTTAAAATAAAATTTCCAAAATGTCTATGAAATTTTCCCTAAAGGCAAATTTCTATGAATCTTTCCATAACGGCAAAATTTCCTCTAAAGATAAAATTTTCATAAAATTCTCCTAAAATGCAAAATTTCCATTAAAAATTTTCCGAAGTCTAAATTTGCAAAAATTTTCTATATAGACAATTTTCCATGAAATTTATGAATTTTCTTTAAAGCTAACATTTCTATGAACTGTTTCTCTTTATAGGCAAGATGATTTTAATGGCAAACAAGTGCGGTCTGTTGCCTGCCATGTGAAACGTCTAAAAGCCTTATCTTGTTGTTTAACATTCTGCTTCCTCCACACCTACTCAAACAAACCATATTTTAATTATAGAAATCTACTTTGCGCAAAAGTCACTTCAATCTGCCGTCATCTCAGCAACAACAACGAGCTTTCATAATATTTTCATCAAACGACATTTCGATTCATTGAACTTTGGATTGCATCTAAAAAATTAGCTTTCAATTGCCAATTATTCGTTATGGTCGTATAATCCGCTTTCAAATACAAATGGCTTTTCTATGCATGAACACACATCGAAGTGGTAACCTCCAACTTCAGCTGCCTTCCCTAAAAAACGTGGTGGTGGTTGTGAAAGGAAAATGAGTCTCGGTAGAAGTTTCTCTGTTAATAAAGAAATACAAGAGAAAAATAAGTGATAATAATTTATTCATAGCTTCTGTCACCTACCTACCGAGCTATCATCAGTAAAGAAAATAAATTCACCTACAGCAGTAACAACAACAACACCAAAAACAACACTCACATAAAGTAAAAGAAAACAAAGAAAAGTTATTGCATTGCGAAAAAGTTGTTTATAAACAATTTTCAATTTTACTTTTGTATGGTTGGTTGGATGCTTCAACTCAAAGTGGTTGACAAATGTCGAGGCTACACGCAACGCCCAGCTGCCGCCACACTCTAAGCATCCAATATCCAGCCAAGCAGCCTACAAATGTCACAAGTCAAGTCATCAAAAGATTTGCCTCTAACCAAACAACTACAAAAAAAGGACACTAAAGCGAGGAATTAAGGAGAAGCAGAAACGAGTACACATTGCTATGCCTTTGCATGGGAATGTGTTTAACCTATGCAAATTGAAAAGAAGCATCCAATAACACCCAAATCCAATTTCAATTCATCTATTCTTGGGAAAAATGACAAAAATAAAAGACACGGGGAAAAATAGAAAAAAAATCCACAATTTTGAGAATGTTTCATAAAAATTTTGTTTGTGCGAAAAAATTCATGTAAATTTAGTTTTAAGATAAAATTTTATGGAAAGTTTGTCTTTGGAGAAATTTTCAAGAAAATTTTGTCTTGAAAAAAGTATTATTGAAAATTAGTTTTTAGAAAATATTTCATGGAAACTTTGTCTTAAGAGAAAATTCATAGATTTATTATTCATAGATTTATTGTCTTTAGAGAAATTTTCATAAAAATTTTTCCTTTGAAGCAAATATGTTGAAATATTTCGTCAGAAAAGAATTTATAGAAAAGTTGTCTTTAGAGAAATTTTCATCAAAATTCTGTTTTTAGAGAAAATTTCATGAAAATTTTGTCTTCAGAGAAAATTTTGTGAAATTTTGTCTTTAGAGAAAATTTCATGGAAATTTTGGCTTTAGAGAAAATTTCATGGAAATTTAAGCTTTAGAGAAATTTTAATGGAAATTTTGTGGGGAAAATTTCATGGAAATTTTGTCTTTAGGGAAAATTTCACTGAAATTTTGTCTTTAGGGAAAATTTCATGGAAATTTTGTATTTAAAAAATTTCGTAGAAAATTTATCTTTTAAAAAAATTTCATGGAAATTTTGTTTTTGGAGAAAATTTCATGGAAATTTCGTTTTTAGAAAAAAATTAATAGAGATTTTATCTAAGAGGAAATTTCATGGAAATTTTGTGTTTAGAGAAATTTTTATGGAAATTTTGTCCTTAGAGAAATTTTCATGGAAATTTTGTCTTTACAGAAATTTTCATGGAAATTTTGTCTTTAGAGAAAATTTTACGGAAACTTTCATGGAAATTTTGTCTTTAGGGAAAATTAAATGGAAATTTTGTGTTTAGAGAAATTTTCATGCAAATTTTGTCTTTTGAGAATTTTTTATGGAAATTTTGTGGTTAGAGAAAATTTCATAGAAATTTTGTATCTAGAGAAGATTTCATGAAAAATTTGTCTTTAGAGAGGATTTCATGGAGCAAATTTCATGGAAAATTCGTTTTTAGAAAAAATTTATTAGAGATTTTGTCAATAGAGGAAATTTCTTGGAAAGTTTGTCTTTAGAGAAATTTTCATGGAAATTTTGTCTTTAGAGAAAATTTTATGAAAATTTTGTCTTTAGGGAAACTTTCATGGAAATTTTGTCTTTAGGGAAAATTATTGGGTTGGCCAAAAAGTAATTGCGGATTTTTCATATAGTCGGCGTTGACAAATTTTTTCACAGCTTGTGAGTCTGTAATTGCATTCTTTCTTCTGTCAGTTATCAGCTGTAACTTTTAGCTTGCTTTAGAAAAAAAGTGTAAAAAAAGTATATTTGATTAAAGTTCATTCTAAGTTTTATTAAAAATGCATTTACTTTCTTTTAAAAAATCCGCAGTTACTTCTTGGGCAACCCAATAAATGGAAATTTTGTGTTTAGAGAAATTTTCATGCAAATTTTGTCTTTTGAGAATTTTTTATGGAAATTTTGTGGTTAGAGCTATGAAAAATGCTATGAAAAAGGACCATACAACAGGTTCAGATAATATGTTGTTTTGGCATAGATGAAGCGATGAGGACCACGCCCACTAGGGCACTGAAGTCTAATCTAGATATCCGACCCATTGACATACAGATTAAATTTGAGGCAGCCAATGCTATAAGACTTAAGGCGAAGGCGAATGGATTGAGGAGCAGCACATAGCATCGCGCTATAATAGGTAACCTGGAAGAATTAGAAGAGGTTTCCGATCGGATACCTTAGACGAAACTTGAGAATGAGTGCGATGCACTGCTGCCAGCGGCACAGCCTTGGACTGACAGAACCCTAGCATAGTCATCTGGAAGATCATGTTACACGAATGGATCAAAGCTAGAGGACAGAGTGGGTCTGAGGGTCTACATTGAGCAGCCAGGGACTGAGATCTGTTTTAGACTGCCTGACCATAATACCGCCCTGCAGACGGAGATCCGGGCGACCACGGAATGCGTGAGGTGGTGTGGTGCTAACGAGGACGTCGAGTGCAAACATCTTTAGGGCCAATAAAATGGCCATTAGGGCAATAACCACCAGGACGCTAAGGTCACGAACAGAAGGAGATTAACGTCTTCTCTAAAGATGGCATAATCCTTATCGTTTGGGTGTCGGACCATAATGGAGTAAGGGGGAATGAAATTGCGAACGATTTGGCAGTGAAGGCCCGAAGACTGCCGTCAATAATCTTGGTTAACCAGAAGCCTTTCGGGTCGACGCACTCTGAGTAAATGCCGTGGCGAACAGTCGGTAGGACGGCGAATATCCGGATCGTGAGAGGACGAGGCTATTACTGAGAGGAAGTAAGAAAGAGGTCAGTATAGCTTTTGCTATAATAACGAAACACATAGCACTACGAGCTCATTTATGTGAAATTGGTGGGGCAAGTGATAGGATGTATAGGGCATGCGGGGAAGATGAGCATTTCCTATGTCATTGCCCAGTTTTCGCGGCAAAATGACACCTGTACTTAGGTGGGGACACAATACCACACATGAACCAACTTAGGGGAGTGGTATGGAAAACAATTAAGGATTTTGTAAGTAGCACAGAATTCTTAACTTAAAATTTTCTTTTTCGAGTTTGCAAATTGCAAATTTTGCCCATGAACATTCCACTTAGGAACAGGGGCAAACTTCTCACATATCAATGAGTGCAGTCCGATTCATGTTAAAATACAATGATAAAGGGCCTCCTTATTACAGCCGGGTTCGAACGGCATGCCGCAGTGCGTCACCTGTTTGGGTAGAAGTTTTACATGGCATAGTACCTCACAAATATTGCCAGCATTAGGAGGGGAAAACCACCGATGAATATTTTTTCTGATGGTCTTGCCAGGATTCGAACCCAGGCGTTCAGCGTTATAGGCGGACATACAAGCCTCTGCGCTACGGTGGCCTCGAGGTTACTTTTTAGTTTTTAGAGCTCACAACAAGCCGATTACTGGCTTAGGTGTATATCCATAGTGGCATGGGGCGGATTAATATCCGCATCCTCTTTTCATGAAAACTTTTTCTTAATTGAAAAATTTATGAAAAGTTGTCTTTGGACAAGATTTCAAAGAAATTTTGTCTTTTGAGAAAATTTCGAAGTAATTTTGTCTTAACAGAAAATTTCATGGAAATTTTGTCTTAAGAGGAAATTTCATGGAGATTTTGTCTTAAGAGGAAATTTCAAGAAAATTTTTTCTTAAGAGGAAATTTCATGGAAATTTTGTCTTAAGCGGAAATTTCATGGAAATTTTTTCTTAAGAGAAAATCTCATGGAAATTTTGCCTTCGCAGAAAATTTCTGGATGACTTTTTCTTTTGAGTCGTGAAGTCATTTCTCCAAGTGCCTTAATTCATGCATAAATATTTATAATACATTTTCAGCTTCTTTCATACTCTCTGGAGAAAGATATGTGATGGGTGTGCGTTGATTTGTTTGCACACCTACAGCAGGTGCTATACCATGAAGTCATTGTTGTCGGCAACTTGAATCTATGATGGTAGCCCATTCAAGCATACGACAATTCATTTTCTATCATATGCCAGCGTTCATTGCTTCAAGGAATTGCTAGTACAATGATTGTTGAGTTGAGGCTGCAGGAGGTTCTGTCATGAAATGGTAGCAAAAGATAACAATTCGCCTCATTCAGGCGAATACAAAGAAATAAAACACACTTGAAATTGCAAATGAATTTATTGCGAAGCATAACAAAGAAAAGCACTACATAAGTGAGCACTCACACACAACACACGAACTCAGTATATCGACTACTCGTACATGGCAAACAACACGTGTGAATGTAAAGTAAAGTTGTTACAGATACATGCGTGTGTGTGTGTGGTATGGTATGTTATGGTGAAATGTATCTTCACTACATACCATGCTATTGTTAGCGAGCACTCGCATGTGTCTCACAGAGTTCCCTTTTTGAAACAGGAAAAGGAAACATCGTTTGCAGAGCATAAAAGACACTTTTGTATTACAAGGTTATTTACTCTGCTGGTGCCAAATGCCAACAAATTCTAAATTAACTTACTATACGTCTATAAACAATGAATAAATAACCAGACGAATATGAGAGATGTGTACGTTTGTTTGTAACACTCGTGGCATACTTGCCAACTTTTGGTAGTTCTTAAATATAAAATTCTTTGGAAACGGCAAATGTTCATTGAATTTACTTATAGATATTTATTAAGTCGTCAAAAGTAAGCCCAGGTGTTGAGGGAAAGTGAGGAAAAAACAATTGGTGTATGCTGGGAGCGAATAAGGCCGCAAATTGCGGTCCTAGTGTGAAAGCTATGAAGACAGAACTGGTCCTGGTGACATGTTGATTCCAGTGTTTAGGTTAGACAAGAAGTAACCTTGGGTTTGCCTTTTAAATCAGCCAAATGTCTTAATGTTATTTTAAAAAATTAATTGAGATTAAGAATGTGAATAGGGAATACTGGGGGAAGAGGCCCTCTGCCGCTCCTTATTCACATCAAGAGCTCACGTCTAGTAAGTGGGTTATACAACCTTGAGTCATTTCTTCGCAGGTTAGGATTGGAAAATGCTTTACATATGTGACGAGTATGTCTCTAGCCTAGTGATCAAAGGTACCGTCTAAAAACCAACCTGTGTCCCCCCAGGGGGTTTAGTTTTGGCCTCGAAACCGCTTTCGCATAACTTTACCTTTTTTGGTCCAACAGTCGGAAAATTAAGCTTCCACAAGATAATGGGTTAGGGGTAATAGACTTCGCCGAGGCAACAACATGGTAGTTAGCAGCAACAGATTGTAGCATAAACAAGTGAAAGCTTGCTAAGTTCGGCCGAGCCGAATCTAATATACCCTCCACCATGGATCTGATTTGTCAAGTTCATTGGCCGATATCTCTTTAAAGACAAACAAAGGATAATGAATAAGGATTGCTATGCTATTCAGGGCCACACTTTGCGTAGTTGATGATGGTCAAGCCACAACTGTGCATGCAAAATTGCAGCCAAATCGGATAGTAATTGCGCCCTCTAGCGGCTCAAAAAATCAAGATCCGAAATCGGTTGATGTGGGAGCTATATTAGGTTATGAACCGGTTTGGACCATACTTGGCACAGTTGTTGAGGGTCAAACCAAAACACTGCATGCAAAATTTCAGCCAAACTGGATAATAATTGCGCTCTCTATCGGCTCAAGAAGTCAAGATCCGAAATTGGTTTATATGGGAGCTTTATGAGCTATTGAACTGATTTTATCCATATTTGGCACAGTTATTGATGATCAAGCCAAAAAACTTTATGGAAAATTTCAGCCAAATCGGATAAGAATTGCGCCCACTAGAGGCGAGATCCGAGATCGGTTTATGTGGCAGATATACCAAAACATGGACCGATTTAGGCCATTTACAATCCCAACCGACCCACACAAATAAAATATATAAAGGAAAAATTTCAAGCACCTAGGTTTACTCCTTCGAAAGTTAGCGTGTTTTCAACGGACGGACGGATGGACAGACGGACGGACATACAGACGGACGGACAGACAGACGGGCAGATGGACGTACGGACGGACAAACAGACGGACGGACAGACGGACGTACATGGCTTAATCGACTCAGACTCAGTCAAGACGATTTCAGGTCAATATTTCGATGTGTGGAGGGTATAAACATTTGCCAGGCCACATGCTTTTCCTCAGATCAAGATTATTGCATGGCGAGAAAAACACTATCAGACATTATATGGAAGCTGGCCACTGAAGGGCTGCAAACACAACAGATAGTAACGGCATACTCCAATCGACTGACCCAATTGCTTGATGAAAGCACTCCCTTTCCCAATTATATAAAGGCGCATTGGCTATCTATTGCCTGCTACATGAAAAACGTCGCGAAATCCGTACTAGGATACCGGAAGCCTCTCCTAAAAAAACCATGGCACGACCAAGAGTGTCGAAATGCTACAGAAGAAACTCTCCAAATAAAGGAGAGGTAGATGGGAGAAAAGATGGGAGCAGCAACGTCTATTCCGCAGAAACAAAAAGGAAACGACCAGGAGTGAGTGTGAGCGAATTGAGATGTACAGGATTCGGAATGAAGTGCGGAAATCTTAAAAATGAATCAAACATCAAACCTATGACCAAAGCCATCGCAGCCACATTCTCCTACAGAGACAAAGAAGAAAATCTGGTAACTGACACAGATAGCATGCTGAGGATATGGAAAGAACATTTTACCCAACTGCTAGTGTCCGACGTTGGCGGCGAAGAGGATACCACAGAACAAATCCCTGATTATGGTATAGAATGTTTACCTCCTAATCAGAAAGAGGTCCAAGTAGCTGTGAACCGACTGAAAAACGACAAGGCAGCAGGTGCCGGTCTATAAGACTGGAGGCGACACGCTGATAAGGCGTTCGCATCAGCTTGTCTGCGCGATCTGGCCAGAAGAACGCATACCCGATGACAGGAATCTTGGTTTACCATGTCCCGTACACAAGATAGGAGATAAGAGGAATAGATCTTCTCCCCGCTTTGTGAAAGATTAAAATCTAAATCAGTGAGATAATTGGGCCCTATCAATGCGGCTTTAGAACTGGTTAATCCATCATAGACCAGATATTCACACTGCGCTGAATACTAGAAAATCGCAAGAAGAACCGGTCAAATTTAGACATCTTTTGTAACGGCCGTTTCCACTTTTTACTCTCCTGAGAGGGAAAGACGGTATTGTCTATTTTCTTTTCACAACATTTGTTATTGAGTACTCTAGAGTCACTTGCACTTGCACTAACACAAAGAACACCGATTTCATTCTCACGGCGAGTGAGGCGATAGCGGTTGTTTTTGTTGTAGCAGTGTGTTATACACTGAGGCAGCAGCCCTTGCCGATGAAGAACTCCATCGGCTCAATCCGGTACGTACAACCGGCTGCCATGGGATTGAGGCGATGACGGTGATGCGCAGTTGTGGGTCGCAACCGATGACAACCGCGGTGTGAAAACGACCAGCGGCAACAGCGGGAGGATGAACCTACAATGACGCAGTTGTTGCATCGCAACCGAGGTGTGAAAACCACCAGCGGGGGATCAACCGACGATGGCACAGTTGTTGGATCGCAACCGCAGTATGAAAACGATCAGGGGTGACAGCGGGCGGATCAACTGACGATGACGCAATTGATGGATCGCAACTGCGGTATGAAAATGAACAGCGGTGACAAGGGGGGATCAACCGACAATGACGCAGTTGTTGGATCGCAACCGATGGCGAACGGGCGGATCAACTGACGATGACGCAGTTGATGGATCGCAACTGCGGTATGAAAATGAACAGCGGTGACAAAGGGCGACAATGACGCAGTTATTAGATCCTAACCGCGGTATGAAGACAATCAGCAGCGACAGCGGGCGGATCAACAGACGATGACGCAATGATGGATAACAACCACGGTGTGAAAACGACCAGCGGAGGGATCACCCGATGATCACACAGTTGTTGGATCGCAACCGATCGCGACCGTGGTTTGAAAACGAGCAGCGGGGGGATCAACCGACGATGGCGCAGTTGCTGGATCGCAACCGCGGTATGAAGACAATCAGTAGCGACAGCGGGCGGATCAACAGACGATGGCGCAGTGATGAATAACAACCGCGGTGTGAAATCGACCAGCGGGGGGATCAACCGACGATGGCGCAGTTGTTGGTTACCGGTGCGTGTAGCGCTTAACCGCCTACCTGCCTCATCTGTAAGCCCTCCACTGGCGAAATCTCTCGCTGTGCTCGCCCTTTTATACCTTGGTGGGATACACAGACAGCCACGTAGATCATCTCTCAACAGTGTTGTCGTATGTATGGTGTTCCTCTCGCTGTGGTGTTACCACTGGTGTGGTATTGCAATATTGATCGCTCCATCACTTGGGTTGGCAATGCGGTATCGTTCTTTGGTCGTTAACTTTAAAAAAACTTTGATGTAGTTTGTACTCTTTGTGGTCAAAAACGAGCCAGCGACTTTTGTTTTCATACTTTTCGTTGACTACAAAGCCGCTTTCTACAGCCCTATACATTCAATGGTATTTCAAGTTATGTCTGAGATTGCTATCCCTGCAAGTTAAAAAGACTCTGCAGATGGCATTTGCTGATACACGTTCCTCAGTAAGAATAGAAAAGAATTTCCCCGAACCATTCAATACCAAACAAGGTTTTAGACAAGGAGACAGGAGACGCTAAGGTTGCCTGATAAAGGCATGCTGTGTGTATTTGAGAAGTTCTCTGGATGTCTTACTCTGTATCATGTTACTCACAACAGGCTCTATGTTTTGTAGAAAAAGGACGTAAGGCTGCAGGCCTTTCCCGGCTTAGGTGTAAATAAGGTTTAGATATGCCCTCTTAAGACTATAGTAGCCACAATGATGTTGCGATCTTTATAAAATTGAGCATGTTTTTACATTTGCTTAATAGTAGGCCTGACTTTTGTCTTTCCTCACTTGTTTTTTATGGGAAATGAATGACCAAGGTGGCGTATGACGTATTAATAAGGTCAACGTAATTATCGAAAAGTATTTATACGCACCCATGTCCAGCAAATTTAACAAAGCAATTATTTGAAATGATTGGTGCTCTGTAAGAAGTTATCACCAAATCATTGGTTTTAAGAACTTCATGGCACCTCTTAAAATTTTGCACAGATACTTAACACTGATGTAGGTCATTGGGGATTGCAAATGGGCCATATCGGTTCAGATTTAGATAAAGCTCCCATATAAACCGATCTCCCGATTTGACATTTGACATCTAAGAACTGTGCCAAGTAGGGTTCGAATCGGTCTAAAACCTAATATAGCTCTCATATAAACCGATCTCTCGATTTGACTTCTTGAACCCTTACAAACTGTAAATTTTGTCCGATTTGGCTGAAATTTTGCATGTGGTGTTCCGTTATAACTTCCAACGACTGTGTCAAGTAGGGTTTGAATCGGTCCATTACCTGATTAGCTCCCATATAAACTGGTCGATCATCCTTGATCGGTTCCTAGAAGTTTAAATTTTTGCTGGTTTGACAAAAGTTTGGTATGTAGAATAAAATTATGCCCTTCAATTAAATTTATTTTGTATAAATTTTTAGCAGAAACCTTGGTGGTGTGTTCCCAAGTTTCGGAATCATACTTAGCACGCTTTTATTTGTTTTTTTTTCAAATATGTATTCACAACAAATATAACAAAAACTACTTAAATCAAGCACTGAATATCTCCTTTGCTATTTCTTATTTCCGGAATTGGAAAAACGAGCCAATTCGTGTGTCTATCTCAAAAAAAGAATCTAGAAAAAGCGTGCTAAGTTCAGCTGGTCCGAATCTTATATACCCTCCACTATGGTTCACATTTGTCGAATTCTTTGCCTGGCATCCCTTTTTAGGCAAACAAAGCAATGTTCGCCCTTCGGGTCGATCGTACATCTAAAATGCTGGTTGAATGCCTTCCATCGATCACAACATAATCTTTTTGGTTTCTCGTGTGAATCCTTCGATGTTGGAATCTGGTGCTGCTAACTACCATGTTTTTTTTTTGCAGCGGCGAAACCTATTAGCCTCAATCCACTGTCGGAAGTTTCTTCGTGTAGGTTAAATTTTCCGACTGCTGGGCCAAAGATATTTTCCTTCCGTATTTTCGCATTAAAATCGTCCAGAACGATTTTAATATCAAGGGTTGGACATCGATCATATTCTCATTTTAATATCAAGGGTTGGAATTCGATCGTATTCTCATTCTAGGCGTTCGTAGAAAATGTCTTAAGTCTGTTCGTCCCTGTCTTCCGTCAGGGCATGGGTCTAAATAAGGATGGTGAAGAATTTGGCCTTATGCGGTTTGTGGCTAGCCTCTCATACACCGGGGTATTATAATGGAAGAAAACGTCTAATTCTGTCTGACGACAGACTGTCACTTAAACCTAACCTAACTTATCCACCGGAGTATACCTGTAGACAAGGTGTTTCAGTATTCAAACAAACCACAAATCCACAGCCGAATTCACGTTTCGTCTCATGGCAGCTATATTGTAGGTCGTTACCACTCGGTTTTGCCCTTCCCGAGCCATCGCACTTTCTATATGACAGTAATGTCTACCTTATATTGTACTTCTCCATACATCGGCCAGTGCTTATATTGCACACTCTCTAAAAAGAGTGCGCACATTTCAGGTGCATATACGCAAAGCATGGCCCTTAAAACGTTTGCGGGGGCCGTCAACATAGGGGGATCGGTTTTTTTTCTTCTTCGTTTTTTCAAAGTAATTTCTTCAGGTTTTCCGCGTGATGGGCTTTTAACCCGACGCCCCAACACATCTTCTATTGTTCTACAGGAGGACTCGTGGCACATTTGAGCTCACTAATTTTAACGATTAATTCACTAATTTTAAAGGTTAGCTAACCAGGTGACACCGCGAGGAGGTTTGTGTCCACATTTGAGATGAATGAAGACCAAGATAAACCTGAATTTTGCCGAGTCAAAACCAATCAGAACAGTTACTTGTTTCCCAACATCCCCAAGTAACCACAAGTCAAATCAGCTATGTCAAGTTATGGACCTATCAGTCAAATCGGAAAGGAAGTGCTCCCTCTAGTGGCTCAAGAAGTCAAGACCCAAGATCGATTTATATGGCAGCTATATCAAAACATAGACCGATATGGCCCATTCACAATCCCAACTGACTTTCATTTATAGGAAGTATTTGTGCAAAATTTCAAGCGCCTAGCTTTACTACTTCGAAAGTTAGGGTGCTTTCGACGTACAGACGGACGGGCAGATGGAGGGACAGACGGACGAACATGACTATATCGATTGGAAATGTCAAAAATATAAGGAATATATATTTTTTATGGGGTTTTAGGCGAATAATTCGAGGTGTTACAAACAGAGTAACGAAATTAGTATACCCCAATCCTATGGTGGAGGGTATACAAATTAGAAGAAACAGCCAAGTTTTATTTCATTTTGTTGACCAGTGTTATCGGATGTTGCCTCGTAGATACTAAATTTTCTAGCACGATTTTAATGTTATGTGCTGGGCTGTGTTCATTTACTGGAGTGAATCTGGGGATAAGGTATTTCGATCTCCGAATAACCACAAATTTATAGCCGCAATAATGTCTCGTATGTTATCAGCTATTGGGTTGCCCAAAAAGTAATTGCGGATTTTTCATATAGTCGGCGTTGACAAATTTTTTCACAGCTTGTGACTCTGTAATTGCATTATTTCTTCTGTCAGTTATCAGCTGTTGCTTTTAGCTTGATTTAGAAAAAAAGTGTAAAAAAAGTATATTTGATTAAAGTTCATTCTAAGTTTTATAAAAATGCATTTACTTTCTTTTAAAAAATCCGCAATTACTTTTTGGGCAACCCAATATAATACAATGTGTTACCTTTTGGTGTTGTTGTGACGCCTCTCTCAGTTCATCGCACTTCCTGTAAGGAGGTAATGTCGGTCTTTTACTTTTTTCTTTCATTCTCTAGGGCATATACTGCAACTTCTCACCATTGAGGTTGTAAATTCCAGGTACAGGCTCGATACTTATAGGCCTTAAATAGTTTTCGGGGTCGTCAATATTAGTCAGACCTTTTTTCTAATTTTTTGTTTTTTCTTGAGTATTTTTGTGAACTTCTTAAAAATTTTTTTATTATTATTGTTAATTGAGATAGTCATTGTAGTTAAAGACGAGATTCACTTGCCCTACTCACATTGAATGTACGAAACATCAACCAATAAAAAAAGCATGCAATTAACTTCGTGAGTTCCTAATAAAAAAATCCATTTTGCAACCTAATGTAACAAATGAGCTATTGTTAGGGCTGTAGAATTTCAACAAAAGCAAAGAAAAAAGCTCATGCCAGCAAAATTTAATTCAAGTTCTTTTTCAAAAACCACACAGGCCGCATCATCACCATCACCATCATCACCACTACTACTAATGCCAACCCCGACCCGGTCTCTCATTGTGTTGATGTTGGTTTTGCGTTTTTTTCTTGGTAGATTGTTTTTGAATTCAATGATGCTGTGAAATTTCATTTGTGTTGCTAGCGTATAAAAGCTACATGCACGTGTGTTTGTGCTTGCTCAGTGCCACAGACAGGAGGAATACTACTCATACCACTCAATAGCGTGATTAGTATAAACAACAGGGTGAGTTTAACGATTAGACGACTACAACACAATAGACCTCAAACAGGGTGAAGCAGCTTGGCAGCTTGCTTGCACAGAAAATGAAAGTGGGAGAGAAAACGGGGATAGACGAGAGAAAATAGAAATAGGTTAAAAAGTGAAAGAGGACAATTTAAAACACGTGGACTGGTGTATGGAAATAAGGCAAGCAAACTAAATGAACACCTAAACCATTCTAACAGGCCAACAACAGAGAATGAAAATAGTGGTTAGCTGTTGAGAGTTGTAATACTGAGAATTGAGAGTACTGAAACTCGAATGTTAGTTAGAGTGAATTTGGTGCAGAAGTTACACTGTTCAACAATTGAAAAAAATGTACCAAAGAATAAAACATCAGACCAACGGCTTTAGCAGAGGTACATCCTCCTGCAAAGGCAAAGAACATCGAATAAAAAAGACAAATCTAGCATTTTTCTCAGCTGTTGGCAATCGAAAGTAGCTTCGGCGAGGTTACCGACTTAAACAATCCCTACAATTGGTAAAAAATTTATGCCGCCTAGTCAAAATGAGTTGACGATGTTAGTTGGCTGAAGAACAACAAGGCAGCAAGAGCCAATGGGCTGCCATAAAAGCTTTTTCAGATTTTTAAGATTGGAGGCGATACGCCGATGAGGCGTATACATAAGCTCGTTTGCGTAATCTGGATGGTGAAGGACATACCTGATGATTGAAACCTCAGCACTCTACGTTGGGTACACAAGAAAGTATGAGCAAACTACAGATGAATAGTCTTTCTACCCCAAACAAGATACCTTTGAGCGTACTGTGTGAGTGGTTAGCATTTGAAGTCGACAACATAACGTAAACTGGATGGCGAAAGACATACCCGATGATTGAAACCTCAGCACTCTATGTAGGGAGCACAAGAAAGAAGACAAGACAGTATGAGCCAATTACAGAGGAATAGTCTTCCTACCGCAAACAAGATACCTTTGAGAGTACTTTAAAGTAGACTACATAATGGGAGCCGGTAAATCCAAGGGAGACATTTTGAGCTGTTGACAAACACAGTGACATAGGGGACATACTGGACTGTCCCGTACAGAGACAGGAAATAAGAAAGTATAAAGTTTATCGTCATCACGGATATTTTTGTCTTGAAGAGCTTTTAATGGTTTAAGTCATCATGACCTGATGGAATATATCCGGTGATACTGCAGTGGGAAGTACTAAGAAGGCTCACAGATGTTGGGCACTATGTAGACGAAAAGGGGCCTGAATCCGAGGATAGTCCACTGGCTCTACAGCAGCGAGATTAGACCAATACTAACTACGCCTCAGTAGTTTGGTGGACTGCTATGGAGAGAAAGGTGCAAGATAAGGATAGGTTCAGGGAACATGTTGTCTTTGCATAGACGGAGCGATGAAGACCACGCCCACTAGGATACTGGAGACTATTCTAGATATCCGACCCATTGACATACAGATTAAGTGTGAGGCAGCCATTGCGGCCATGAGTTTTAAGGCGAAAGGAGAATCAGCTCATACCATCGCGGTAGAGTCGAGGGGACGATAGGAAACCTGGCAGGAAGGGAAGAGGTTTCCGATTGGATACCAGAGATGAATCTTGAGGTCGAGTGAGAGACACTGATGCCAGCGGCACAGTCTTGGATTGACAGAAACCTAGTATTGTCATCTGGAAGATCATGTTAGATGGATCAAAGCTAGAGGACAGAGTGGCCCTTGGGGTCTACATTGAGAACCCAGGGACTGAGATCTGTTTTAGAATGCCTGATCATAATACGGTCCTGCAGGCGGAGATCCGGGCGATCACGGAATGCGTGAGGTGGTGTGTTGCTAACGCGAGGACGTCAAGTATGAACATCTTTACCGACAGTAAAATTGCCACAAGGACAATAACAACCAGGGCGGTAAGGTCACGAACAGTCTTGCAGTGTAAGAAGGAGATTAACGCCTTCTCTGAGGATGGCAAAATTCAGATCGTTTGGGCCATAACGGAGTAAGGGGGAATGAAAGGACAGACGATTTGGCGGTGAAGGCCAGAGGACTTCTGTCAATAAACTTGTTTAAGCCTTTCGGGTTGACGCAGTCCGAGTTAAGGGCGACAAACGCATGTAACACTGTGGAACAGTGAAACGGTCGATAGGACGACAAAAACCCTATGGGATGATCTGGATCATGAGAAGACGAGTCTATTATTGAAAGGATGTAAGAAGGAGTTCAGTATAGCTTTTGGTATCACACCGCGACACATAGGACTACGAGCTCACTTATGCAAAATCGGCGCGGCAAGTGATAGCATGTGTAGAGTATGTCGAGAAGATGTTGAGGCGTTAGAACATTTCCTATGTCATTACCCGGCTTTTGGACACCGGCACTTTGATGGTATCAATATGTTTCGCAGACGCAAAGCGCAGCGTTAAGATGTCCCCTCTAGACTCGCAGCTGGACCCCCATCAGAATTCAACATATGTTCGATAACCCGTTCGTTTACCAAATGCCTCACCTCGTCTTCTCACGATCTGGATCCCCCCATAGGATTTTGGCCATCCTACCGACGGTATCGTTTAAGACTGTTCCCCAGGGTTGCATGAGCATTCGTCGCCCACGCCCTTAACTCGGACAGCGTCGACCCGAAAGGCTTCGGGTTAACTAAGTTTATTGACGGTAGTTCTCCGGCTTTCACCGCCAAACCTCTCGATGTCAATGTATACCCTCCAAGTGTACATCTTGGCGTTGAAGGATTCTTCTATTTTAATGCTGAACCATGCGCGAGGTTGTCTCCACCTAGCCGTGCTTGGCTATAAACATCACCCTTGGCTTCTTTCAGGCAAATACTATCGCAGAGGATAGCATGTTCGCCTATGACACCTGGGTTCGATTCCTGGCGAATACTTCAGTGGTGGTTATCCCCTCCTAACACTGGCGACATTTGTGAGGTACTATGCCATGTAAAAACTTCACTCCAAAGATATATCGCACTCCGGCACACCGTTCGGGCTCGACTATAAAAAGGTGATACCTTATCATTGAGCTTCAACTTGAAGCGGACAGCACTAATTTATAAGTGAGAAGGTTTGCCCCTGTTCATGGGCAAACTTGCAAAGTACACGTTACGCTATGCATTTTGTCAATCTATTCTAAGGACTTCTCATATCACAGTTTTAATTTTTCATTTACTTTTTAAAAAATGTCCCTAAACATTTAACTATTGTGGCAACTCTGTTAAACAGCGGTTTAGTACAACTACAAATATGTGTGAGTATTTTAGATTTGTATTGCTCATACGCCTGCGTGTACAGAAGAGTTAAGTCAATTATGCTTTGATTTGGATAAAAATGCATACTCACTTTGAATTTCTCTCTCTCTCTTCCTCTTTTTATGAATGTAGCTGTTTGCCTTTTGTTAAACACCATATAAAAAGGCTGGCGCTCTAAATGGCATTCGTTCTAAAAGTCTCTCGCTCTCTGTTTACCAATCTTTGTCTTTTTTGTATGGCAAGGTATTTCTGTGTGTGTGTGTGCATTTAACAGAGCCCAACATACGATTATATAGAGTTTCTCATTTTAGATTTTCACTTTAGTTTGTGCTTAAAACTCGCTCTGTTCAAAACTTTCGGTGTAACAATCAGAAAAAAACTAATTTTACTCTATGGAAAAAAATGTGAAGAAGGAAAAAAATTACTTGATGTAAAAAAAGAACATCAATGAGACTTTGCTTAGAAAACCAAAATAAAAACTTTGAGAAAAACTAAAGGAAAAAAACTTGTAAAAAGAGAATTTCTATAAACTTCAGTGGCCGCTATCGAAAATTGGGCCAATAATTTCCAATTAGTGTGATGGAATTTGTCAAGAAAAGCCTTTCTCCTAGCCATTAATGACCTGTCATTAGCTTTCATTGATTTTTTTGTGTGTCATTCAAATGGGCTGCTGTTGGTTAGAGTGTCTGCAGAGGTGTTGTGTGCTAGTGAGTGAGTGTGGTGCTGTTTTTTCGTTGCTGCTGTTGCAAAAAAATTGTTGAAATTGTGACCTAAATCCCCACATACATATGTAAAATTCCTACTCCTTCAACGTTGTACACAATACACAAATGGTTGGAAAATATTTCAACACAAAACTAAAATAGTCATAAAAACAAATCCAACAACGAAAACAACAACAACAAAGTTACCAACATTCATAAAAAAAGTTGCAAAAAGTGGAATAACAAAAAGGAAAGGCAAGTGCTAAGCATGAATTATAGAGAGAAGTAAGGAAGGGAGAAAAAAAATATAAAATAAAAACTAGTGCAGACACAACACAATTGAGGTACATATAAAAGTGTACATAAAAGTATTGTTGTTGGTGCTATTGTCTTCTTTCCTCCTTACCTACAATGAAAACAGGCTTCAATTTCACATAAAAAAAGTTATAGCCTAGAAATACCAACGAAAGTGAAAGTGAAACACTTTGACGGCGACAACGACGACGATAACAAACAAAGGCAAGCAACCAACATTTACCCCCCCACAATTGCCACCCAGCCAGCTAAAGCAGCAGTGGAGAAAAAGGTAATAAAAAAAAATCACACACAGATGGTTAGACCAACAGCGTTATAGGAGTGGTTAATCTTATAGCACTCTTAGGAATCACTTGGCGAAACCAAAAAGAAAGAAGAAAAAATGTTGTAGGGTAATATTAGAGTAATTGTGTTCAGGATTCACCTCAAAGGCTGTTGTCTTAGGAACTCCACTCTGTACAGGAAATTTAAATGGACTTGCAAGAAGTTTACAAGCCATATCAAGTACAGCAACTAATTTACATGTTTATGGAGAGCCTTAAAACGGCAAAGCTAAAGTAAAACATGTTATCATAAGAATAAGATGGGAATTATTGAAACAGTTACTTCGCTTGCGGTTGTAGTCAAGAAGGACATAGTGCACATTTTTCGCTAACATACCATTTGAGCAACATCTCCCACATCAATGAGCACTATTCGATTCTTACTTAAGGATAGGTAAGTTTGACGAAAAGTAACTTAATAAATAACCAGTAAGTTAAGGCAAAAGTCAAGCGGTGCCGACTGTATAATACCCTACAAAATGCAAATTTTGCCCACGAACATTCCATTAAGAAATTGAGAAGTCTGCCCCTTCCCACATATCAATGAGTGCAGTCCGATTCAATTTTTTAAGCTCAATGATAAGGGACCTCCTTTTTATAGCCAAGTCCGAACGGCGTGCTGCAGCGCCACATCTTTTGAGAAGTATGCCTCTTCTCACATATCAATGAGTGCAGTCCGATTCAAGTTTTAAAGCCCTATGATAAGGGGCCTCCTTTTTATTGCCGAGTCCGAACGGCGTGGCGCAGAGCGACACCCCTTTGGAGAGAAGTTTTACATGGCATAGTACCTCACAAATGTTGCCTGCATTAGGAGGAGAAAACCACCGATGAAAATGTTTACTAATGATCTCGCCAGGATTCGAACACAAGAGTTCAGCGTCATAGGCGGACATGCTAACCTCTTCGCTACAGTGGCTACTACCTCTACCTTACACCTACCCTATAAGTACAAAGTGGGAACTATATCAAAATGTGAACCAATTTCGACCAAACTTCTTAGATAATGTGGTAGTCGTGCAAAATTTTAGCAAGATTGGTAAATAATAAAGTCTAGAAGTGAAAATAGAGTGAAATACATATACGACAGCTATATCTAAATCTGGACCAATTTCTATGAAATTTACCATACTAAGAGTCATAAGAAAATCCTTCCTGCTAAATTTCGAGAGAATCGGTTAAAAAATGTGCACTTGATTGCAATATTTCTCAAAATCGGACGAACATATATATGGGAGCTATATTCAAATCTAAATCGATTTCCAACCCGACCTTGTGAGAAAGTTCGACATCCCCCAGCTCACAAAGGCGACGGTCTTCACCAAAGATGAACGCGGCGAGTTCGCGACGAGACGCATGGCGGAAGTCCTAAACAAGCGAAATCACGCCCTTAAGATGGTGCAAGTCTGGAATGTGGAGACATACCAGTTGTGCAGTTGTCTGTTAGCCGCAAAAGTCGGGCAATGACATAGAAAATGCTTCAACGTCTCATCATCTTCTCCATCTTCCCTGCACATACTATTATTTTCCGCACCTCTTCTAGAAAGTGAGCTCGTGTGTCCCGTTATAATACTGAGAGCCATGGTGATCTCCTTTTTACTTATTTTCAACTATAGCATCGTTTTCTCATAATCCTTATCTCCCCATAGGATTTTCGTCTTCCTACCAACCATTTTGCTGTTCCACAGTGTTACATGCGCCTTCGTCTCCCACACCCTAAACTCGGACTCCTTCGATCCGAAAGACTAGTCCTCTGGCCTCCACTGCCAAATCATATGGTCTTTTATTCCCCCTTATTCCTCTTTGGCCTGGCACCGAGACATTGTGGATCGTGCCATCCTCAGAGAGTGTGTTCATCTTCTTCTTACATTACAAGATTGTTCGTGACCTTACGTTCCAGTTGTTACTGCCCTGATGGCCAGTTTACTATCCGTAAAGATGTGCACACTCGACGACCTCGCCGTATTCTGGTCAGGTAGTCAAAAATGGATCTCAGCCCCTGAGTTCTCAATGTAGACCACCTACAGCCACTCGTTCTTCTAGCTGTTATCCAAACGTGTATCATGAACTTTTAAATATCAATATCAGAGTTCCGTCAATCCAAGACTTTGCCGCTGGCAGTTGTGCCCCGCACACGACCTCAAGTGCCGTACTAGATATCCGTTCCAAATCCTCTTCCGTTCCTTCCAGGTTTTCTATCGAACCGCCTCGATTATACTGCGATGGTACGACCTGCTTCTATTCTCTAATGATTCTCCCATCGCCTATATCTCAGAGTCGCAGTGGTTGCCTCACACTTAAACTGTAAGTCTATAGGTCGATATATTGAAAAGTTTGTCGGATATATTGACAAGTTTGCATGTCCTAGTGGGCGTGGTCATCATCACCTCGCCTTTGACAAGGCAACATGTTCTATATCCTGTTGAATTAACCTTATGTTACATTTTTTCTTCATCCCAGTAGGCGGTCTGCGGGACACACACATAGAAGGTGTTCCATAGTCTCTTCTTCTTCGATGTCCTCACAGCTTCTACAAAAGTCGATGCTGGCAATTTTCAGTCTTTAAGCATGTTTTCCGACTATACCTGTTAAGGCGGCCACAATAAATGATACATCCATTCTGGCCAGTGACAGCAAAGCGGTAAACCTCTTCAAGTCTAGGTTAGGCCACATAGTTTTGGAGTGTTCACAACCCCAATTTTGTTACCACCTGTCATTCGCTGCCTGATCCTTATGACTATGTTTACTTGTCGCTATAGGCATACCCACAGATCCTAATTCCCCTGGAATGTGAAAGGTAGTTCCTAGTCTCGCAAGATCGTCTACTCTGCAATTCCCTGCGATATCTCTCGGACCCGGCACCCAGTACAGGTGAATTTTGATCTGTTCATCCATCTCGTTGAGAAATATGCGACAGTCGAGAGAAGTTCTTGAATTCAGAAATACTTTTCCCAGGGATTGAATGGCTGCCCAGCTCTTTGCAAAAGTCGTTATGACATTACACCTCAGACATTCCACCACTTATTTAATTGCAAGAACCTCCGTTTGATTCACACTAAAGTGATTGGGTACTACTACTACTTAGTTTCCGATGAACATCCCATTGAGGAACAGGATACACTTCTCTTATATTAATGAGCTCAGTCTGATTAAAGTTTTAGCTCAATGATAAGGGGCCTCCTTTAGCATTAGTAAGGTCATGACCACCGCTAAAAAATATTCTGATGTTCACGTCTATATTTCAACATAGGCGTTCGGCATCATAGGCGAACATGCTAACCTATGTGCCGCGGTGACTGCAAAAAAGTGGTAGGGAAGAAGTGTTCGGTTAACCTTCTCAAAATTACAAATCTTAGTTCTTCAGAGTACACGTATAGAAGTCTATGTAACTTCTAATACCAGGAATATCGTAGTTCCAATAGGTTCTATCAGTAATAGCGGTGCAGAACTTTTTATCAAAAATGTGCTCAGGCAATGTGTAATCCACACTACCTGGATCATCGGACGTTGTATCAATCTAGTACAGTGTCCGTTGCCGCCGCATGGCCAAAGAGATAGCTCCCTTAGCCTAACAGCAGTGGTCGCAGCTGTTTGTCTAGCCACAATGTCCAGAGGTAATAGGTGGAACATTAAATTTAACTTTTAGATGTTCTCGTTTTCATTGCCGCTGTGATGCACAAACAAGCCATCCTTTGAATCCGGCTGAGTATTTAACAGTTGAGGGACTTTTAAAGCGCCGTCCACCAGACCACAACAACATATAGCATTATATGTATGACAACTACAGTATATACCTAGTGCATGACATGCGTTTTAAACCCCCAACTTTGATCAATAGCTCTCTTGCAGGTGTCTAGGGCAGGAGTTGCCTTTCTTGCCCTTTTCAAAATGTTGGGTTTGAAGTGGAATTTCCTGTTCAGCAAAACTCTTGGGTATATTGCGCTTTCGGGAAATGAAACATTCTCTTCTCCCAAGGAGACAGTTGCCACTATGGGTAACTTGTGCCTCCTGCTGAAAAGAATTACTTCTGTATTAGGTTGATTTACTTCTACACCACTTATGGTAGCTCATTACGTTTGTTTTCTTATGACTTCAAAATTCTAGAACAGTTGTGGTACAAATTGACGCCTCACCTGTTTTCTTATGACTTCAAAATTCTAGAACAGTTGTGGTACAAATTGACGCCTCACCTGATATTGCTCCCATGTTAACCGATCTTCAAATTGGACTTCCTGGGCCTCTAGAGGGCGCTACGATTCCTTCTCTATTCTTTATTTCTTAGTAGAGCTGGCAAACTATCGATAATCGCAACATTCCATATTTTCGATAGTTTTAATAATAAATATTGATAGTATCGGTACTATCGTTATTTTCCCATTTCCTATATTTCAAACGAAAATGAGAACTAAAAATCCTGAGATCGATTTATATAGAAGCAATATCAAGGCACAGACCAATTAAAACCATGGTTAATAAAGTCAGTTGGAAGTCATGAGAGAAATCATTGTATAAAATGTTAGCCTAATCTGATGAAAATTGCGCCCTCTATAGGCGCAATGTATCTTAAAGGATACATTTAGTGTCGCATCGCTTATTTTTTTTAATGTTGCAAAAAATTTATCTTTTCCAATAGTATCCATCCGAATAATATCAATTCATATTCAGTCAAAAAATTAAATATCGACAGTATCGATAGTGCCATCGATATTTTGCCAGCTCTATTTCGTAGTGGCATGTTAAGGAAAAATGCCTTTAGATTACCCCCAAAACTATGCTACAATTTCATTCATTTGTATATCTAACTCTATCTCGCTCTCTGCAAAAGATTGATGCCAATAGTTAACATTTGTTGTTATTGAGTCCTTTATGTTTTGTTCTAAAATATGGAAAACAGTAAGAGTGAGTGTGTGTGTGTGCGTATATTTACGTGGGTTAAACAGGATATGGAGCAGATAACAATCGCTATACAAACACATGCTCACCAGCATAGAAATCGAAAAGAAACCATGTTGTTGCGTATGCGTGTGTGTGTGATTTTAGATTTCCAGTTTTTTTATGGCATTTATTTGTTTCATTTGTTTATCTGTGTTCTTTTCAGTGCTTATTTCGATGTTTGTTGTTATTGTTTTTCTATGCTATGCTTTGCTTTGAATTTGTGTTTTTTTTTTGTTGTTGTTATTGTAGTGGGTCTTTATGACTTTGGGCTACATATTTTTTCTCTGATTCTGTACGCTGTTTTAAAAGATAGGGGCGTCAAGCTGTTAACGGTGTTTTGTACATTTTGTCTGCTTTTTGAGGGTGTTGTTGTTGTTGTTTTATTCTAGCAAAACCTAACACAGGGTGTGCCGCAAGCAAATCATTGCTGGGCTTAACAAAAGTATCAGCAGCTAAGGTAAGCAACACAATTATGACAACAGCAACAAAGCCCCAAATTGTTAAAGAAAACTTAATGCATATTACTAAGACCTAGAAAGCTGTTTGCCACTCATTGGTGGGGTGGCTGGCATGGAAAACCTCAAAGTTTATTTTATTCTCACCACGCTCTTAGTTGTCTCTTTCTACCTATTCATCTAAGCTACTCTCTTGGAAATCCTCTTGCAAATTCACAAACCCATTGTTGTTGTTAGAAATGTTTTGTTTTTGTTAAGGCACACCAACAGCATGGTCACGAGTACATGTTACTATGTGTGTGTGAGTGTGTTTAAAGGGATGCCTGTATTTTATGTCGCCGTGTTGTTTCATTTTCATAATAAACGACATTTAAAGTGTTTTTGTTGGAACTTTGTCATCAGCATAGTTGGAGCGCATACGAAACAAAGGCATGTGGGTGTGTGTGTGTGTGTAAGTGTTATTTCATTTGTTTATTATTCCGAATATGAATAGTCGGTAAATTTAAGAGTGGGTGTATGTTTGGTTGAATGCTTGTCGTATCACTTTGGCTTATCCATGTAAGAGAGCGAGTTCGTGTATGCGTGTGTGTGTGTGTTTTTGTCCTTTGTTCTGTGTGAGTAAGTGTTTATGTTTCGACCATAAATGGCAGAAGTTTATTTACTTTTCGTGTGATTTCAACAGTTATGATTGTTAATTATTTGCAGTATTTATTATTGTGCGATTTATGGCATCATCCATCCATGGATAAGTGTTTATTTTCATAAGAAATTTATTCATACAATGCCCTGCAAAAGGGCACGGCTAGTTTTGCTTACTTTTGTAAACATTTTGAGTTGTCTCGGTTAAATGGGGGTATATAACCGAGCAATTATTAAGTCGTAAAGTTCATATGGTAAAGTTTTTAATGAATGCCATTTAAAGTTGGTAATGAGGTAACCCTTTTTAAGGAATAATTATGTGAAATATTTTAAGGCAATCACATTTTCAAGTAGTTAAATTGTTAGAAAAGGTAGAAGAGTAGAGAGAATAGTTTAATTGTTTTTAATTTTTCGTTAATATAGCTTACGTTGGGATAACAAAAGGCTGAGGATTTCGATTCGCCAAAGCTACTATGGGCTGATGGACTAACTCTGGAATACTTAACGATTAGGATTTGGGAGGAGGTTTTAGATGTGACAATATGTTCGGAAATTTTGATCGATGAGGTTCAGGTTTGCGGGGTCTCCATGGAGCACTCCTTCTCTTACCATCGCAATATTAGGTTTCGAATGGCACGGCCAGCGCCGAATCCGATAAGCTTCCGCTAGATCGTTAGTACTCCAGAACTTGCCCACTTAATATTGGTAATACCGGTACATTTGTTAATAGGATAAGGGAGGAGGTTTTAGATGTGACAATGTGTTCGGAAAATTTGATCGATGAGGTTCAGATATGGAGGGACTCTATGGAGCTCTCCTTCTCTGATCAGGTTTAGAATAGGACGGTCACCGACGAATCCGATAAACTTCTGTAATAAAATTTAAACCAACTGGACAAAATTCGGAAGACTACTCAGTAGAAGACTTGGACAATAAAGTACCTCACAAAAGTCGCCAGCGTTAGGAGGGGATAACCACCGCTAAAATTTTGTTCTGATGTTCAAGGTGCAACCAGATTTTGGTCTATAGCTTTTCTAAACGGGTTAGAAAATACAAAGTATTTCTTTGAACCATCATCAAGAAGAGGCCTTCAGGTAGTGGTGGGAACGAGGCGTCGGTTTATCAAGTAGGGTCCGTCAACCTAACCAAGAAGGCGGATTAGGAAATACAAAGTATTTCTTTGAAGCATCATGGAGAAGGGGCCTTCAGGTAATCATCTTCTAGCCAGATGGCGTAGACGAGCTGATGCATACGCCTTATCGTTGTGCCGCATTGGTTCTTAAGTAGTCTAGCTGGCAACCCATCGGCTCCTACAGCCTTGTTGTTTATCAGTCGGGTCACTGCTACGCTGACCACATGCTAACTTGTCGGTTTACATTCTATACCGTCATCAGGGATAGATTCGCTGGTGTCCTCTTGTCCACCATCATCGGATACTAGCAGCTGGCAAAAATGTTCTTTCCATATCCGAAGGACACTATACGTATCTGCTAACAGATTTCCTTCTTTATCTCTGCAAGAGGATGTGCCTGTACCAATGCCATTGATTTCCTGGTATCCTCCTCCACACCACCATCGGATACTAGCAGCTGGCAAAAAAGTTCTTTCCATATCTTAAACACACTATCTGTATCTGCTAACTGATCCCCATTCTTTGTCTTTGCAGGGGGATGTGCCTGCACAAATGCCATCGGTTTGATATTTAATTCTTTGCTAAAATTTCCGGACTTTATTCTGACTCACATACATCCCAATTCACTCACACTCACGTCTTTCGAGAACAGTTTTCTTTCTGTGGAATAGACATTTCTCTTCTAATTTTAAATTGCTATTTCCTCTTCACCTGGCGCTATACCGTTGTCATCTGCTGCATATGTCAATGCATACCATTAATGTGAACAATTCGTCGAATGAATCTCATATCTTATGCACAATCTCTTTGATTGTTGACCATTTTTCTATGAAATTTGTTCATTAGATGACATTTATTGGAAAAGGTGCAAGCATTGGACTAGAATTGGAGCAAACATTTTGCAAATTTTCTATCAATTTTTTTATGAAATTCTTTCTTTTTTGTGTTCACTGGTTAGACACTATTCTCTGCTGTCCTATGCAACACGTGTCATACAAAAAAAAAAAAACTTCAAAAAAATTCAGCAACAAACTGTATTTAATATCTTTCCTTTGTAAAATGAAACAAGTTCCCAGAAGTCTGTCCAATGAATAGCCAACGAGTGTTATTTACACTACATTCTCATAAATTGTGTCTTTGTATCATTTTCCATAGAAAATCAAACAAAGGTACATCAAACCAAATGAAGAATTTGAATGCATGGGACAACAAAAAAAAAATTCTGTGGAAATTCACGACTAGCATTGCTTTAATAATACCAAATATGAAATGCAATTGCAAACAAATTAAATAGTACAATTTATTATTTTAGTTCCAGGAAAATCGAGAACTCAAGTCTAGCCTATCCAATTTCAGGGAAATTTTTGTTTTATATGAAATTAATTTTTTTTAACTTCAGATATTGTTGATTTTTTTGACGTAAAAGAAGTTAATATATTTTTGCTATTGCTTTAGTGAAATTTTTTTGAGTTGATTTTTGTATTTAAATAATTTTAACGAGAATTTAAAAAATTAAAAAAAATCATTCGCACATTAGGACTGAGAGTTTATGTTGACCTATTGGCGTATAATGTATTTATATAAGAACAATCACTCATACGCAACGATGTACAAATGTTGCCAAGGGAATAAAGAAAAGAACAGAAATATATGTACATATCTGAAATATTTTTTTTTTGAAAATGCAAATTTGCCCATGAGCATTCTATTACAGAACAGGGGAAAACTTATAACCCATCACTGAGTGCTGTCTAATTAAAGTTTAAGTGCAATGATAGTCAAGTACAAACGGCCCGCCGTAAAGCGACTCCTCTTTGGAAACAAGTTTTTTCATGGCATAGTACCTAACATATGTCCCCATCATTAGTAGGGGATAACCACCGCTTACATTTTTTCATAGGCGGACATGCTAACCTCTGCGCAACGGGTTTTGAACATACTTCCCTTAAATCGATACCAATTATGCTGCTTTTTCCAATTAAAGCATAATTATTTTACATATTTTCAAACCTAAAATGTTATTGTTATAAGGTTTTTATTGCAACTGCCCCATATATTATGACAAACTAACTACAACCACTTAAAGCAGAATGTCAATCAAACTCAAATAAAAATCTTGTACACCACTATAACCCAGATTATTTCACTCGAATGTGACCTTGCAAAATTTCCTTTGGTAAAATAATTACCTATATACATTCCAAATAAATAGCCTTAATAATTCACTCAGTCTTAGACTCTCTGTGGACTCTTAAGAGTAAAACTTCCTAATTATTTCAAGGAAAATTTATGCACAAACATTCAGCAAATGAGTATTGCTGAGTGGAAATGCTTAGTCTTTAATACAAACAACATTTGTTTGTGTGCATTCGCTCGACTTTGGGTTTAACATAACGTATAATCTGTGGTTCTATGAATTAATAAGCATAATAAAATTAATCATACGCACATGAGAGCCAGACATTTGTACGTGGTGTCGTATGTGAGTGTGTGTGCTAAGCATAATTCTTATTAATCATACGTACCCTGGGGACTCCACATATAAGTTATAGCCATTGGTTACGATCATAATTCCTATTTTACGTTAATGTGAATACCAATTAATAAACAGGGAAAGATATGCATAAATATTCTATTAACTACATAATTATTATAAGTATCACAGAAATTTTTGTCTAAAATTTATTTGTATAGAAAATTTTGTTAAAAATTTATTTCAATAGAAAATTTTGTCAAAATTTTATTTCTTTAGAAATTTTTGTCAAAATTTTATTTCTACAGAAAATTTTGTCAAAATTTTATTTCTATAGAAAATTTTGTCAAAATTTTATTTCTATAGGAAAATTTTGTCAAAATTTTATTTCTATAGGAAATTTTGTCAAAATTTTATTTCTATAGAAAATTTTGTCAAAATTTTATTTCTATAGAAAATTTTGGCAAAATTTTATTTCTATAGAAAATTTTGGCAAAATTTTATTTCTATAGAAAATTTTGGCAAAATTTTATTTCTATAGAAAATTTTGTCAAAATTTTATTTCTATAGAAAATTTTCTCAAAATTTTATTTCTATAGAAAATTTTGTCAAAATTTTATTTCTATAGAAAATTTTGTCAAAATTTTATTTCTATAGAAAATTTTGTCTAAATTTTATTTCTATAGAAAATTTTGTCAAAATGTCAAAAGACCGGCAATAGATCTGTCTGCCGTGGAGGGTCGCTTCCTGGTAAATTCGCTTGCTCTTTTATTCCCCAGAACTTCGGCGTATCCGGGGTCCGAGGCAAACAAAACGTCATGAGCCAGGATCTCAAATAATCCATCATACACTTCGACCCCTTCTTTTTCGAATCTAAGGCCTTAAGCACCGCCACACTGTCCACATATACCTTGAGTTTCGAAGGCGGTAGGTCCATCCTCCGGATCTTCTTCAAGCATGGCATGTGTCATTTCGTTGGCACTCGTCCGGTAGTTCAACTGACATACCGATGTTGAGTGTCTCTTAGTAGACCTATCCCTCCCCTGACTTCATTATGGCACGGTTAGTGAAGACCGAGGGGTCACCCACCTCAAACACGTCATCAGCCTCCCACTGCTCCCTGCCGGGAAAGCGAATCGAGAAAATTTCTCTTGAATCGGTTTCGGCGGCAGGTAGTCCTCCAGACTCGTCTGCGGTGTTGGTCAGGCCAGTGTCTGCACCTTTCGAAGTTCCCTGGTTTGTGTATTCTTCTCCATAGCCTTTATGGTCTGGTCTCACAATGGCCGTTGCATCCTGTATATCATCCTCGGGCCGACTTCCCACTTCCTATCGAACAAGGTTCTACAGGAGTAGATCGCTCCTCCGTATTCCTTTACCAGGACAGTTTTGAATCGAGTACCTCCTTTGACAACAGCAGAGTGGTCCCGTCCAATGACGGGACCGTGAAATCTGATATCTTTTGTCCCCAAGTGAAGAGCGCCGGCTTCGCCTTCCTTGGGTTAGTCCTCAGCCCATTATTCGTAGCCCATTTTGATAGCCTCAACAGTGACCTTTCCATAATCTCGTTGATCACCGACAGAAAATTGCCTTGAATCAATAGGACGACTTCGTTCATGTATGCGATCAGTCGTACGTCGTGTCTCTTGAGATCCGATAGCACTTCGTTTATCACTATGTCCGAGAGAAAAGGCGAGAACACCCCCTTTTTAAGGCCTTTCCCTTGTCAACCGCCTTCTGACCACACTTTCTCAAAAATTCGCATTACTAATCCTGCCGCAAAGCATTTTATAAGAACACTGGGAGATACTCGGGTGGATCACCATGTGGTCTAGGGCGGCGATTATCAACCCTATCTCCACGTTTTTAAATGCCCCCTCAATATCGAAGAAGGCCGCCATAGTGTACTCTTTCTTGAAGATACCTCTCGAATTCTCGTACCACTTTATGCGGGACCATCTCCACCGAGCTCCCCTTGATGTATGCATATTGTGCCCCACTAAAATTCAGTCAGACAGATCAGTCAGACAGACTGATTGGCTTGGAGGCCATCGTAGGCGCAGAGGATAGCATGTTCGCCTAAGACTCTGAAAGCCTGGCTTCCTCTCCTTATGCTGGCGATATTTGTGAGGTAATATGCCATGTAAGAACTTCTCCCTAAAGAGGTGTTGCACTGCGGCAAGCAGTTCGGGCTCGGCTTTAAGGACGAGACCCTATATCTTTGAATCGGACAGCACTCATTGATTGATGATCATTGAATATTCATGAGCAAATTTGCAATTTGACTAATTGACCTATAGCCCTTCCCAGAGCTCTGGTTTATTATTCCCGCCTTTGGGATAAAAACCACCCTGTCCACCCTCCATGCCCTGGGTATATAGGACAGTGCCAGGCTCGCCCTGAAAATCCATTCTAGCCATGTGAGAGTGACCCCAAGGGATTTTTGCAGCAGCGCCGGGATGATCCCGTCTGGTCCGGCCGATTTAAAGATGCGAACCGGCCACGCTATATTCTACTCGCCAACGATGTCACCGATAAAATCTTCCATGGATTCAGAACAAGTGGGTATTACGATGTCCTGATCGTCGTTCTCTCTTTCGCTGCCTGGAAAATGTGCCCCATCAGTGGTTCAACCGTCTACTGGTTGTTCTTGGAGCGAGTTCTGCCCTCTCCCTCAGAGAGCTTGGCGAGCTAGGATCGCTAGGAGCTAGGATTGGAGAGGACTTTGCGCAATCGAGACGCTTCACTAGTATCCTCAAATTCTTCGTAGAATTTCGTCCAGGAACTCCTCTTCACTCTCCTTGTCTATTTCTTGAACCTGCCCAGGGCCCTTATGATATTCTGACGTGTTCTCCCCCTTCGCCTTGTAAAATAGCCTCCTGCTCTCTTTCCTGAGTACCTTTAGTTCCGGTGTCCACCATGATTGGTTCGTCTAACGAGGCGGTACCCGTTCTGGGCATGCCTTTCTAAAGCCTCATGCAGACTCATCTTAATAAGATTTACTGCGGACTCTAGTTCCCTTGCCAACGATTCCGAGTCCTTGATACAGAGCTACACCATGAAGTTGAGAAGTTTACACAGCTGATCACCTAGTGCTGCCAGCATTAGAAGGGGATAGCCAACGCTGAAAACATTTTCTCATATTTTCGACAGGTCGAGCTATCCTCTACTGGTTAGAGAGTAACCATCTTTGAAAAATATTTTCTCTTAAGTTTTTGGAAGTGTTGTCATCAAGGCCTTTAGAATTTTCTGTTATAATAAAGTTGTAGAAATGTATACACCTTTCCATCCTCTCTTGCAAAAAATTATGTTTTCAAGATGCTTCTAATGTTTATATTCATTGAATTATTTTCCTTTATTGTGTATTCTTTCAAAGATTGAATAAAATCGATACATTTTGAAATTCTTTTAATGTCAAATACCGATATCCTTGTATACCAGCAATCGGCCATTGTTATTCCAAACAATGGTGGTCATGCATATGTTATTGAGCTACAGCTCAATAATTGTGTCACATTAGGATAAACATTTGCTAACATTTTATCTCATACCTACACCCCCCTTCTTCGCCATGGCATTGAACTAATTTCATCTTGAGTTTGAGTTTAAGTTTTAATGTATGCCATTGACATGAATGCCAGAGAATTTATACCATTCAATACTTAAACTTGAAGATGGAGAAGCATATGAATGGCATAACCCGCCACACCATTGGTAATAGTATGAACAAAACAAATCTAATTGACCCTTAAGTGAGTTGCCAATGCAGCAGATGAGGGGTTGTAGGGAGAAAATAAAGAAATCTTTACGCTTGAGAGATTGTTTTGTTTTGTTTATTTTTTTCTCCTATAAATGTATTTGAGATGGGTGCAAAAAGTGTGAAGGTATCACAAAAGTTTTCTTGCAAATTTTTTGTTGTTTTCAAGTGCCGTTCAGCCTGTACGTGTTGAATTATTGATGATGCAGAGAATGAATGGATTTAAAATAAAAGGGTTGCTTAAGAGTTGCAAACTTTCAATTCCCAAGGGGCTTCGTTCTGTTACCCGCCTTAGGGTGACCTTTAGAGTAATTTGCATTTCTTTAGGATCATCAACATTTATTTTCAATTAATTCCTTAGGCAAACAACATGGTCTTTTATTGTCATTTTAATATCTTATTAGAAATTATCTTCCTAAATTGTCTTTTCCAATTAGTTGAATATAAATTGTATTTATCTTAATATGCTTATGTTACATACACGTATGTTTATTGTTATTACCACACGTATAAGTGATATTAATTTGGCTTAGTAATTATACGACACCTGGGCTGGTATTCACATATGCATAAGAACATTTAATAAGATAGGTGTGTGTATGCTTAAGTAAACATTTTCCACAAATATAATTTTCTTCTTTTAAATGTTTCAATAAAAAAAACCATTTTGGAAAAAATTTTCTACAGAAATAAAATTTTTCCAAAAAATAAATTTTAACCAAAATTTTCGAAATATTTAAAAAATTTTTAACAAAATGTTTATTTTTTGTGCTTCTTTTTTTGTCAAAAAAATTATTCCAATTTCGTTTTGGATTACTTCCAGCTACAAAAAAGCAAAACAATAAAAATCCCTTAAACAGTCTCAGCAATGTGATGTGTTAAATGTATTGGTTGCTATGCCGCGAAAAGGTTGACAAAATCTATGGGTTTGTAAATTTGTTTGTTCCGTACAAAAAAGCAAAATTGCAAATTTTGCCCATGAACTTTTCACTAAGGAACAGGGGCAAACTTCTCACCTCTCAATGAGTGCAGTCCGATTCAAGTTTAAGCTCCTTTTTATAGCCGAGTCCGAACGGCGTGCCGCAGTGCGACACTTCTTTGGAGAGAAGTTTACATTAGGAGGGAAAAGCCACCGCTGAAAATTTTTTCTGATGGTCAAGCCAGGATTCGAACGCAGGCGTTCGGCGTTATAGGCGGACATGCTACAGTGCGCTACGGTGGCCTCCCCGTACAAAAAAGCAAAACAATAAAAATCCCTTAAACAGTCTCAGCAATGTGGTGCGTTAAATGTATTGGCTGCGGGATTTTGACCTTTGCCAGAGGCCTCATCAGATTGCTATGCCGCGAAAAGGTTGACGAAATTTATATATGTATATAACTGAATTTGTGTTTGTTTGTGGGTTTGTAAATTTGTTTGTTCCGTACAAAAAAGCAAAAAAAAAAAAAAAAATCCCCTAAACAGTCTCAGCAATGTGGTGCGTTAAATGTATTGGCTGCGGGATTTCGGTCTTTGCCAGAGGTCTCATCAGATTGCTATGCCGCGAAAAGGTTTGTCAACCTATCTATATATCTATATCTATATATATATCTATATATATATATATATATATATATATATATATATATATATATATATATATATATATATATATATATATATATATATATAAACAAATGAATTTGGGTTTGTTTGTTTGTAGGTTTGTAAATTTCTTTGTTCCGTATAGACTCAAAAACGGCTGAACCGATTTCTTTCAAATTTTTACAGATTGTGGGGAGTAGTGCGGAAGGAGCAATAGGCTATATAATTTTTTTGATATCTAAAGGGGACGGACCCTCTCTCTTACCCGAAATGTACCACCCAAAAATAAAAGTGGACCGATCGGGGCAATATCGGATTGGAGGGCAATTAGCGCAGAGATTAGCATGTCCGTCTATGACGCTGAACGCATGGGTTCGAATCCTGGCGAGACCATCAGAAAAAATTTTCAGCGGTGATTTTCCCCTAATAATGCTGGCAACATTTGTGAGGTACTATGTCATGTAAAACTTCTCTCCAAAGAGGTGTCGCACTGCGGCACGCCGTTCGGATCGCGTATAAAAAAAGAGGCCCCTTATTATTGAGCTTCAACGTGAATCGGACTGCACTCATTGATATGTGAGAAGTTTGCTCCTGTTCCTTAATGGAATGCTCAGGGGCAAAATTTGCATGCGATCGGGGGACTCAAATGAAAGGTATTCGGTAGTAGAATACAAATTTGATATCAAAATTTGGGTCCAAGTACCTAGGGGGCTGCCCTGAACCCAAAACCTTCAAATAGGCATATTGGATGATAATGACAATATGGGACTCGAATAAAAGGAATTCGGGAGTAGATTACGAATCTGGTCAGGAACGAGGAATAGGCTATATAATTTGTTGTTATTGGAAGATGGCGGACCTCCCCCGTTACCCTAAAAACACCACCCAAAATCAAGGTTGAACGATCGGGTCAATATGGTTATCAAATGAAAGGTATTGGAAAGTAGAATATGAATATGATATTAAAAGTGGGATCCAAGGAACCCAGGGGGCCCTCCAACCCCAAAAGTTCCCCAAACAAACATATCAATATGGGACGTACATATCAATATGGGACTCAAATTAAAGGCATTCGCGAAAAGATGACCAATATGACATAAAAAATGATGTCTATTTGCGGGTCGTTCCACCCCCAAAATTTGCATTTGCATCCCAGGTTCCTTAATGGAATGATCATGGAAAAAATATATTTATTATATAAATAATACATTTTAAGTACACTGTGCATTTCGCTTATTCTGTCAATTTAACCGCAAATCCCCATTTAATTTGAATTATTAAAGCCATCCTCTTTTTTCTTTCAATTAAAATTCAATCCATACCTATCACTTGATACGTTTTATGTAGCCTCTGAATTGAACGTATGATTGATTTAATTATACCACGTATAAGTGTTATTAATTCATTTTAATAATCATACGCCCCCACGTACATGTGTCATACACATGGTTTTGTATGATTAATTTTCATCTTTTTTTATTACGAAAAATATTTCATGTGTGGCATTGTATGCCAGAATATGTGTGTGTATGTGTGTGTGTGCTCAAATGTCTGCGGTAATAATTTAATTGCATATGCACGTCAAAGTAATGCGATTTCGTGGAATTAAATTTTACATGAAAAAATAATAAATGTGTTATTTGCATTCTGGTATAGCTTCTGGATAAATGCAAATGGAAAATAGCAAAATGACCTAAAAAGTACTGGAGTTTATGAAACTTGCACAAATTCTATGGAGAAATTTTGGCAGAATTTTATTTTTATAGCAAATATTGTCAACAATTAATTTTGGTTTTTTAAAGAAATTAGTCAAAATGTTATTTGTAATGAAAATTCGGACAAAATTTTGATTACAAAGAACATTTGGTAAAAAAAATGATTTGTTGTCCAGTCATATTTCAAAGTTTTTTTATACCCTTCGCTATAGGGGGTATACTAACTGCGCTTTTTATTGTATACTATGTACTGCTAAATTTCCCATGTACATTCCATAAAGCAACAGAGGATTCTTCTCTCACATTAATGAGTGCAGTCCAATTAAAGTTTCAGATAAGGGGTTTCCTCCTTTATGCCAAGTCGAACGGCGTAAGGCATAGAGACACCACTTGAAAGAGGTTTTAGCATGGCAAATGTAACCACCATCAGCAAGGAGATAGCCACCGTTGAAATTTTTTCTGATGCTCGAGCCGGGATTTGAACCCATGCTTTGGGGGTCATAGGCGGACATGCTAAGCTCTGCGCCACGGTGGTCTCACCTGATATAACTCCCATATTGCGCCTCTAGAGAGCGCAATTATTATCCAATTGGTCTGAAATTTAGCACATGATGTTTCGTTATGACTCCCAACAACCATGCCAAGTGTGGTCCAAATAGTTTCATCTCCTGATATATTGGGTTGCCCAAAAAGTAATTGCGGATTTTTCATTGACAAATTTTTTCACAGCTTGTGACTCTGTAATTGCATTCTTTCTTCTGTCAGTTATCACCTGTTACTTTTAGCTTTCTTTAGAAAAAATGTGTAAAAAAAGTATATTTGATTAAAATTCATTCTAAGTTTTATTAAAAATGCATTTACTTTATTTTACAAAATCCGCAATTACTTTTTGGGCAACCCAATAGCTCCCATATAAACCGATCTATGCGGAGTAGCTGCAAATGCGACCGCGGGCAGTTAGCGATTTTCGAGAGGAGAGTCTCTTGCAATCCAAGTAGCAGTGAGCCGACTGAAGAACAACAAGACAGCAGGAGCCGGCGGGTTAACCGGTGAACTATTTAAGACCGGAGGCGACATACTGATAAGGCGTATGCATCAGCTTATCTGCGCAATCTGGCAAGAAGAACGTATACCCGATAATTGGAATCTCAGCATACTTTGCACCGTACACAAGAAAGGAGACAAGTTGGAATGTGCCAACTACAGAGGAATTAGTCTCCTCCCCATCGCATACAAAATACTCTCAAGAGTACTGTGTGAAAAATTAAAACCTAAAGTCAATGAGATAATTGGGCCCCAACAATGTGGCTTTAGACCTGGTAAATCCTCCCTGGACCAGTTATTCACACTGCGCCAAATCCAGGAAAAACGCCGAGAAGGGCAAATCAACACCTACCATTTGTTTATTAACTACAAAGAAGCTTTCGATGGCCCCTTACGTTTAAAGGTTTTTCAAGCCATGTCTGAGTTTGGTATCCCTGCAAAGTTAATAAGATGCTGCAGGATGACACTTGCTCATACGCGTTCCTCAGTAAGAATAGGAAAGAAGACAGGGAGACAGACAAGGAGACAGCCTATCGTGTGATCTCTTTAATATCCTGCTGGGGAAGATAATACGAGATGCAGATGTGAATAGATATGGCACACTAAGAGAACACATGCTACTCGCCTATGCCGACGACATCGATATCATAGGTCGGTCACCGTAAGTAGCAACTGCAGCCTTGGAAAGAATTGAAAGAGAGTCAGTGAAAATGGGTCTTGCGGTAAATGGAGATAAAATGAAATGGATGATATCAACTCCCAAAACGCCTTGTACAACCGAGCAGATAAAGCGAAAAATAATACTGGCAAACAGATGCTACTTTGGTCCAAGTAAGCAGTTTAGAAACAAGGCCACCTCTCGACAGACGAAGATTAAACTATATAAGACACTGATACTATCCGTGTGGTTATATGGTGCCGAGGCATGGGTACTTGTGAAAGCAGATGAGGCAGTGCTTGAAGTATTTGAGAGAAAGATTCTTCGTAAAACATATGGTCCTGTTTTCGTTAATGGAGAATATAGGCGACGTATGAATCACGCGCTGCATGAGCTGTATGACGATGATAGCATAGTTACACGCATCAAAATACAACGGCTGCGTTGGCTAGGTAATGTTGTCAGAATGGGTGAAGAAGCTCCAGCAAAGAAGTCTTTTGAAGGCAAACGCACACCGGGATGACCAAAAACCCGATGGAAAAATCAGGTGGTGGGATCAGAGATTTTAGAATGAGCGTAGAAGATCGAGGTGCTTGGAAGGCTATTCTACGTTTGGCTAGTGGAACAAATGTTTTATCATAGCCAATTAAAGTAAGTAAATTAAGGTTTTGTTATGACTCCCAACAACCGTGCATAGCTCCCATATAAACCGACCTCTGAATTATACTTTTTAAGTCTCTAGAGGGCGCAATTATTATACGATTTGGCTGAAATTTTACAATTGATGTTTTTTTATGCTTCCCAACAACCAAGTTGGTGCCAGTATGGTCCTAATTGGTCCATTTCCTGATATCCCTGACACCCACAAAATCTCTAATTGTTCTCCTTTCGAGAGAAAAAATAAAATTTTAACAAAGTCTTTGTTCTATAGAAAGATTTGAGAAAATTTTAAAATTTAGTTTTATAGAAAATTTTTACAAAGTCAAATTTTTATTGAACATTTTGTTTCTTCAAAGAACTTTAACATTTTATTTGTTTAGAAAATTTTGGAAAAAAAATTTTTAAAACATTTTGGTAAATTGAAATTTCATAGAAAATTTTGTTTCCATATAAAATGTTGTGTTGTGTCTCAAATTGAAATTTATGAGGAAAAATCTCATTTCCCATATATTCTTGGAATACTCACAACTCTCAGTGCCAAACATTTATCCTGTTTTACATAATTTTATACGAAGCCACTCTCAACAATTAACACAAAATTCAAAGAAACATAAACAAATGAAGATAAGAAACCATGCTCATATTCTGATGATTGCCTGAAATTAATTGAAATGCGACACTTGATGGGTAGAAAGACATCATCAGCCAAAACAGAGACAAACATGGGTTAGCGAGAATTACTGATTATATCCTTCATTCATTCAATGATGATTACATGACAGTCTTACTTATTAGAAAGGGATTGCATTTTTCGGGATTCTCCAGAAATCCTGACATATGTCAATGAAATTGATTCCATGAATGGCAATATGAATAACTGGTCAAATCAAAGGTTAGAAGAACACGGATTATTGTAAGTGCAACAAAGGTATTCAGTGGCGAGTTTAGTGAATTCGAAGAAAAGTTGTCATGACTACTTCGTCAGAAAACTAATAACATTTTATTTAGGTATCTGTCTGTACTTGGAAAGGATAATAAATTCCCTAGTCATTTTAGTTTTGGATATTTTTGAGAATTTAACTTAAGCTAACTTTAAATAAGAAGAAGAAAAAAAAAAAATCAAATTAAGTTTACAAGCCGATATAAACCGTACTTGTCATGGCTCTTAGAAAATATACAACCTCCCCAATTTCGAGCAAATAGAGTGAAAATTCCGGCCTCCATAGGCTCAGAAAGTCAAATTGGAAGATCGGCTTATATGACAGCTATATCAGATCATACATGGCCTGACATTGCTGCTTTAGACCATACTTGGCACAGTTATTGAATCAATCGAGTGTTAATAACGCTTTCTAAAGGTTCAATAAGTCAAATCTGAAGATCGGTTTATATGGCAGCTATATCGGGTTATAAACCGATTAAGCCCATACTTGACACAGTTGTTGGAAGACATTACAAAACGACATGTGCAAAATTTCAGCCAAATTGGATAAAAATTGCTCCCTGTAGAATGACATGTGCAAAATTTTAGCCAAATAGGATTTTCATAGCGTTTTTTATCTGGAGATCGGTTTATATGGGAGATTATTTGATTATTGACAGATTTCGCACATTTTGTGAAAGTCATAACAAAATACTTTTCAAAATTCAAAATTTCAGCCAATCGGACAAAAATTGCGGCTTACTGGGGCTCAAGAAGTCAATCGGGAGACCGGTTTATACTCGTATGGGAGCTATATCCAAATCTGAACCGATATGACCCATTTACAATCCTCAATGACCTACATCAATAAGAAGTCTCTGTGTAAAATTTTAAACGGATAACTTGCGATGTCCAAAGGAGGAGCGGACCGTGCTTAGCACAGTTAGTGAAAAACATAACAAAATACTTCGTGCAAAATTTCAGCCAATCTGACAAAAATTGCGGCTTCCTGGGGCTCAAGAAGTCAATGGGGAGACCGGTTTATATGGGAGCTATAATGAAATCTGAACCGATATGGCCCATTTGCAATCCTCAACGACCTACATCAATAAGAAGTCTTTGTGCAAAATTTTATACGGATAATCTGTAATGTCTGAAGGGGGAGCCGACCCTCCCCCTTGCCCTAGTTTTCAAAAACTACAGATCTCGGAGATCTAAGGACTGATTTAAACGAAATTTAGTTTTATCTCTAATGGTAACCCAAGAACCACGAAATTGGTTTTAAACTTTGGGGTCGAATAAACTGGGGGAACGTCCCACCCCAAAACCCTCCCAAACGGACATGTTTTCCGATTGGGACAAAATGGGTATCAAATGGAAGGTATTTAAGAGTAGAGTACGAACTTGGTATAACAATTTGACCCAATGTATCGGAGATCCGCCCCAACCCCAAAAACACACATATATGGCATGTTTGCCGAGTGGGGCAATAAGGGTATGAAATAAACGGTAATTAAAAGTAGAATACGAAACTTATATAAACAAGTAAAAGCGTGCTAAGTTCGGCCGGGCCGAATCTTATATACCCTCCACCATGGATCGCATTTGTCGAGTTCTTTTCCCGGCATCTCTTCTTAGGCAAAAAAGGATATAAGAAAAGAGTTGCTCTGCTATTAAAACGATATCAAGATATGGTCCGGTTCGGACCACAATTAAATTATATGTTGGAGACCTGTGTAAAATTTCAGCCAATTCGTATAAGAATTGCGCCCATTGGGGCTCACGAAGTAAAATAGAGAGAACGATTTATATGGGATCTGTATTATATGGCAGCTATATCAGGTTATGAACCGATTTGAACCTTATTTGACACAGTTGTTGAAAGTAAAAATAAAATACGTCACGCAAAATTTCAGCCAAATCGGATAGGAATTGCGCCCTCTAGAAGCTCAAGAAATCAAATCCCCAGATCTGTTTATATGACAGCTATATCAGGTTATGGACCGATTTCAACCATACTTGGCACAGTTGTTGGATATCATAACGAAATACTTGGTGCCAAAAATTCATTCCAATCGGATAAGAATTGCGCACTCTAGAGGCTCAAGAAGTCAAGACCCAAGATCGGTTTATATGGCAGCTATATCAGGTTATGAACCGATTTAAAACATACTTGGCACAGTTGTTGGGTATCATAACAAAACACGTCGTGCAAAATTTCATTTCAATCGGATAAGAATTGCGCACTCTAGAGGCTCAAGAAATCAAGACCCAAGATCGGTTTATATGGCAGCTATATCAGGTTATGGACCGATTTGAACCATACTTGACACAGTTGTTGGATATCATAACAAAACACGTTGTGCAAAATTTCATCCCAATCGGATAAGAATTGCGCCCTCTAGAGGCTCAAGAAGTCAAGACCCAAGATCGGTTTATATGGCAGCTATATCAGGTTATGGACCGATTTGAACCATACTTGGCACAGTTGTTGGATATCATAAAGAAACACGCCGTACAAAATTTCTTTCGAATCGGATAAGAATTGCGCACTCTAGAGGCTCAAGAAGTCAAGACCCAAGATCGATTTATATTGCAGCTATATCAAAACATGGACCGATATGGCCCATTTGCAATACCAACCGACCTACACTAATAAGAAGTATTTGTGCAAAATTTCAAGCGGCTAGCTTTACTCCTTCGGAAGTTAGCGTGCTTTCGACAGACAGACGGACGGACGGACGGACGGACGGACAGACGGACGGACATGGCAAGATCGACATAAAATGTCACGACGATCAAGAATATATATACTTTATGGGGTCTCAGACGAATATTTCGAGTAGTTACAAACAGAATGACGAAATTAGTATACCCCCCATCTTATGGTGGAGGGTATAAAAATTGGGGTCAAGTGTCAGGGGGGCCGCCCAATCCCAAACGGACTTGTAGGCCGATCGAGACTATATGGGATTCAAACGAAAGTCACCTGTGAGTAGAATACGAAACTTATATAAAAAGGAGGACCGATTTAAACGAAATTTGGTTTGCACCCTTACGGTAACCCAAAAATTGGAAATTGGTATAAAACTTTAGGGTCAAATTATATGGGGGAGCGCCCCACCCCCAAAACCCACCCAAACGGACATGTTTCTCGATTGGGACAAAAGGGGTATCAAATGGAAGGTATATAAGAGTAGAGTACGAACTTGATATAACAATTTGATCCCAAGTATCGGAGGTCCGTCCCACCCCCAAAAACCAAACAAATATGGCATGTTTACCGAGTATGGCAATATGGGTATCAAATGAAAGGTAATTAAATGTAGAGTGCGAAACTTATATAAAAATTTTGGGGTCCGCCCCCAAACGGACTTGTAGGCCGATCGGGACAATATGGGATTCAAACGAAAGTGACTTAAGAGTAGAATACGAAACTTATGTAAACTGAGCGATTTAAGCGAAATTTGTTTTGCACTCTTACGGTAACCCAAAAATACGAAATTGGTATTAAACTTTAGGGTTAAATTATCTGGGGGAGCGCCCCACCCCAAAATCCTCCCAAACGGATATGTTCCACTATTGGGACAATATGGGTATCAAATGAAAGGTAGTTAAGAGTAGAGTACGAACTTGATATAAAAATTTAACCCCAAGTGTCGGGGGGCGGCCCCACACCCAAAAACGGCCCAAATATGACATGTTTACCGAGTGGGTTAATATGGGTATCAAGTAAAAAGTAATTGAAAGTAGAATACGAAACATATGAAAATTTGGGGTCAAGTTTTAGAGGGGCCGGCCCACCATAAAAACCAACCCCAAACGGACTTGTAGGCGGATCGGGACAATATGGGATTCAAACGAAAGTTACTTGAGAGTTGACTACGTAACGTATGTACATATTTGAGGTCTATTCCCAGGCGGGTGGTCCCACCCCAAAATTAGGCCCCAAATGGACATGTACACCTAACGGGAGAAAATGTATTTGAGAGTAAAATACGAAACTGATATAAAAAATTGGGTCAATTCCCGGGGATTGCTCTACTCAAAAATTATGTCCCAAATGGAGGTATTATTTTACTCCAATATCAGATTGATGGTGCCTTTAGTGAGCAATAGTGGAGGCCATTGTAGCTCAGAGATAAGCATGTCCGCCTTGACCCTGAACGCCTGGGTTCGAATCCTGGCGAGAACACCAGAAAACATTTTCAGCGGTGGTTATCCCCTCTTAATGCTGGTGACATTTGTGAGATATGTTAAACTCTTTGCAATACGCCGTTCGGACTCGGCTATAAAAAGGAGGCCCCTTATCATTGAGCTTAAAAGTTGAATTGGACAGCACACAGTGATATGTGAGCAGTTTGCCCCAGTTCCGCAGTGGAATGTTCAAGGGCAAATTTGTATTTGCAACATGAGCAATAGGGTTGAGCATGAATATTCTTATGAGGGGAAGTGTGCTTCTTAAAAATAATCTCAACAATAATGCGGCCACGTGTAAAAGTTTGCCTTGAAAAATAAAACGACATAAAAGCCATTTCATTATGAATATATTCTTATATTTATTTTTATATCAATCCGTTATAGCTAATGACAATTCATGCCCATCGATAGATTTACTATTTCTTTGTCATAATTTAAGCCAACAAATTATAAATACCCCTAAGCAGATGAAGGAGAATACCTTTCAGGGCCACTCTATAGCGACCCAAACAAAACAATGACGACACTGCTTATCACAGATCGGCTTAATGTCATTGACAAATATTTCAATTTCACTCAATATAAATACCCAACGAAAAGAAGATGATATCTTGGGGTTGCTTTAAGTAGTAGATACAAGGGAAAACCAGCTTTTGGAATACCTGTTTGCAAGCTTCCACAAACCATTAAATTACTAATGGAAGCAAATGGAAGGGAAAGAGGAAAACAGCCAGTCTATGATGGACAAGTAGGAAGATTGAGAAAAGTGCCTGTTATGAAAAAGCAAAAGCATAAACAAAAAACGACCACATAGCACTTCACACTAAGTTGGGCATGAAAATAATCCGCTTTCACAAACTTGTCTCCAAATAAAATTAAAAATAAAACAAAATCCTTAAGAAATTGTTTTCAGTTTATATTCTATTTTGCCATTCAACAACTATGAGGTTTGCATTTTATGACTTGTACATGAAATATGGCATTTCAGGTGGACAGAGATGTTATCTTGTGCCTGTTACTTAAATGGAAAATTCGGGGAAATATTGTTAAGGTAAATGAAATAAAAACCATGATGACAAAGAAGCATGGTGTTTAGTTTAGAGGAACTGAAGTTCGGCTGTCTCAAGTAATAATGATAGAAACACAACAACAAGACAAGACTGGTGGTAAAAACAGAAGTTGTCTGTGCGGATGGTAATAAATTATTTTTAAATTTATTATTTATGTAATAATATTTGTGGATAAAATGGTGTTTTCTTACGAAATTGGAAAAATATGCAGGTATATCTGAGGAAATATTAGACTATAAAAAATAGATAACACGACACTTTTATTTTCCGAATCACATTTGGGATGACCGGGAAGGCCAAAAATTCAATGGAAGAATTCTTGCTGAGGCCATATGTAGAAATTTAGCCACTTTAGCATGAAATGCACTTATACCATTTTTTATTATACCCTCCACCATAGAATGGGGGTATACTTATTTCGTCATTATGTTTGTAACTCCTCGAAATATTCGTCTAAGACCCCATAAAGTATGTATGTTGTTGATCGACATGACATTTTATGTCGATCTAGCCATGTCCGTCCGTCTGTCCGTCTGTCCGTCCGTCCGTCCATCTGTCTGTCCCTCCGTCTGTCCGTCCGTCCGTCTGTCCGTCCGTCTGTCCGTCCGTCTGTCCGTCCGTCTGTCCGTCCGTCTGTCCGTCCGTCTGTCCGTCCGTCTGTCCGTCCGTCTGTCCGTCCGTCTGTCCGTCCGTCTGTCCGTCCGTCTGTCCGTCCGTCTGTCCGTCCGTCTGTCCGTCCGTCTGTCCGCCTGTCCGACCGTCCGTCCGTCCGTCTGTCCGACCGTCCGTCCGTCTGTCCGTCCGTCTGTCCGTCCGTCCGTCCGTCTGTCCGTCCGTCCATCTGTCTGTCCGTCCGTCCGTCCGTCCGTCTGTCCGACCGTCCGTCTATCCGTCCGTCTGTCCGTCCGTCTGTCCATCCGTCCGTCCGTTTTTCTGTCTGTCCGTCCGTCTGTCCATCTGTCCGTCTGTCCGTTCATCTGTCTGTCTGTCCGTCCGTCAGCCCGTCCGTCTGTCTGTCCGTCCATCCGTCCGTCCATCTGTCTGTCAAAAGCATGCTAATTTTCGAAGGAGTAAAGCTAGCCGCTTGAAATTTTGCAAGAATATTTCTTATTAGTGGGATTGTAAATAAATGGACCATATCGGTCTACGTTTTGGTATAGCTGCCATATAAACCGATTTTGGATCTTGACTTCCTCTCCTCTCGATTTTTACTTCTTGAGCCTCTAGAGGGCGCAATTTTTATCCGCGTTGGCTAAAATTTAGCATAACGTGTTTTGTTATGACTTCCAACAACTGTACTAAGTATGGTTCAAATCGGTCCATAACCTGATATAGCTGTCATATAAATCGATCTGGGATCTTGACTTCTTGAGCCTCTAGAGGGCGCTATTATAATCCGATTTGGCTGAAATTTTGAACAACGACTTTTGTCATATCATCCAACGTACGTGTCAAATTCGGTCTATAGCCTGATACAGCTCCCATATAAACCGATCTCCCAAGTTTACTTCTTGAGCCTCTAGAGGGCGCTATTACTATCCGATTGGGCTGAAATCTGGCATGACGTGTTTAGTTATGACTTCCAACAACTGTACTAAGTATGGTTCAAATCGGTCCATAACCTGATATAGCTGTCATACAAACCGATCTGGGATCTTGACTTCTTGAGCCTCTAGAGGGCGCAATTATAATCCGATTTGGCTGAAATTTTGAACATCGACTTCTCCCATATCCTCCAACATGCGTGTTAAAGGCGGTCAAAATCGGTCTGTAGCCTGATACAGCTCCCATATAAACCGATCTCCCTATTTTATTTCTTGAGCCTCTAGAGGGCGCAATTTCTATCCGATTTGGCTAAAATTTAGCATACGTGTTTCGTTATGACTTCCAATGACTGTACTAAGTATGGTTCAAATCGGTCCATAACCTGATATAGCTGTCATATAAATCGATCTGGGATCTTGACTTCTTGAGCCTCTAGAGGGCGCTATTATAATCCGTTTTGAGTGAAATTTTGAACAACGACTTCTCTCATATCCTCCAACGTACGTGTCAAATGCGGTCAAAATCGGTCTATAGCCTGATACAGCTCCCATATAAACCGATCTCCCAATTTTACTTCTTGAGCCTCTAAAGGGCGCAATTCCTATCCGATTTGGCTAAAATTTGGCATGACGTGTTTTGTTATTATTTCCAACAACTGTACTAAGTATGGTTCAAATCGGTCCATAACCTGATATAGCTGTCATACAAACCGATCTGGGATCTTGACTTCTTGAGGCTTTAGAGGGCGCAATTATAATCCGATTTGGCTAAAATTTTGTACAACGGTTTCTCCCATGACCTTCAATATATGTGTCAAATATGATCTGAATCGGTCTATAGCCTGAAACAGCACAACAGAGATACCGGGAAAAGAACTCGACAAATTTGATCCATGGTAGGGGGATATAAAAGATTCGGCCCGGCCGAACTTAGCACGCTTTTACTTGTTGCTCCTAAGAAAATTTAAACTGGCAAACAAGTGCACAAAAATATGTAACCGTCAAAAAATATTTCCTAAAACAGAAGCCATCAATACAACTTCCCCCAGATGCACAAAATCATGTGTAGTATGCAAAAAGTGAAATTTGTCACAGAAGGAATGTCCGTCATTACACAAAAATACATGCATTGGGAAAAGTACAGCTAATAAACAGGGTTGTCGAGCTTGGTTAATGTGGTAATTGTTTCATAGATGCATTTTCACTTTTAATACAATTCAAATACAACATATCAACGCACGGCCCTTGAAGCCATCACACCTAATATGGTTGAAAAGTCTTCTAACCAAGGACCAAACGCTTCCCATAGTGGATGGTGTGTGTTGCTATATTTGGCTTTCCTTTTCCATTTGCATCTCCGATCATTGATCTCGTCTCGAAAGAGAAACAAACAAAAAACATAATACATTTATTAACCCCAAAATGTGAATTTAAGAATATTTAACCCCAAAATGTGAATTTAAGAATATTTAGCTGTGTTATCCTTCATTACAATCGTTAGTTAAAATCTCTAAAAACCCCAGCATTTAACTATCTAGGGAATATATTATATTTACTTTCCAAGTACAATTATCTCAATATAAGGTTATGAGTATTCATATGACTTGTCATAATCATGACAACTTTTCTTAGAATTCCCTAAATTTGCCACTGAAGAGCTTTATTGCACTTACAATAATCCATGCTCTTATATTCTTTGATTTGGCCAGTTCTTTTACTGTCATGTAATCAACTTCATTGACATATGTCCTGATTCTAGGAAAATCTCAAACAAATGCAATCCCTTTCGAATAACTAAGACTGTCATGTAAACGTTGAATGGATGAGGTATAGAAAGAGTAATTCTAGCTAATGCATATTTGGTTCCGTTTTGGCTATGATGTCTTTCTACCCATCAAGTGTCGCATTCTTTTGATTCGTTTCAGAGAATGTACAGAAGATGGGTAAAATGTTTTCGTATTTTGCGATTGATGAAGGCATTTGTGGTTCCATTTTCATTTTAATGCATGATTTGGATTGGTGACTACAATTACAATGACTTTGCTGCAAAAAGTATCCTTAATCGATTTTTCAGTTTAGAAGTAAAACAGTGTTGCTATTTTTGCTTATTTTGCCCATGAACATTCCACTAAGGAACAGGGGCAAACTTCTCACATATCAATGAGTGCTGTCCGATTCAAGTTTTAAGCTCAATGTTAAGGGGCCTCCTTTTTATAGCCGAGTCCATACGGCGTACCGCAGTGCGACACCTATTTGGAGAAAAATTTTACATGGCATAATACCTCACAAATGTTGCCAGCATTAGGAGGAGAAATCCACCACTGAAATTATTTTTCTGATGGTTTCGCCAGGATTCAAACCCAGGCGTTCAGCGTCATAGGCGGACATGCTAACCTCTGCATTACGGTGGCCTCCCTAAAGTAAAACATTGTAGAAGAAGTTTTTTTGTATTTTTTGTCTCTATTGAAAACAAGTTAAAGCGTGGTAAGTTCGACCGGGCCGAATCTTGGGCAACCACCATCATGGATTCCGCTAAAAATTTACCCTTATTAACTGACTTTGTATTATTTTACCCTCAAGATGTCATATTGGTACAAAGGGGGATCTATATCACCATATTGACCGATTTGTATAAAACTTGGCACTGATGAGATATGTTTTTGGGCCAAATTTCAGCCAAATTAGGTGACAATTTTAGCTTTTAAGGGCTGAAGAAGTCATATTCGGGGATCGGTTTATATGGGGGCTATATCTGTTTATGAACCTATTCAGATCATACTTGGCATGGATGTTGGAAGTCGTAGCTCATGTCTTTGTTCCAAATTTTAGCCAAAACGGATGAGGCTTCCAGGGGCTCAAGATAAACATAGCAAAGACCAAATTGATGAGGATAGGAACATCAAATCTCACACCGCTCACTATAAATGGCCATATCATGGAAAACGTCTTCTATCTTGGCAGCAAAATAACAAAGGACGGAGGATTAGAGGCAGACATATGCGTATGTATGAACAAAGCTAGAAGCGCTATTCTTAAACCCAACAAAGTTTGGAGATGCAGTAACATCTTGCATAATACAAAAGTCAGGATCTTCAACAGTAGCGTGAAATCTATTTTATTATATGTTTGTACAACTTGGAGCTTGACACAAGCCACTACTCATACAGTCCAAGTTTTCATAAATCGCTGCTTATACTTAAAAATACTTTGAATTTTCTGGCCAAATCGTATTTTAAAATGAAGAATTGCAAATAAGAACAAACACTTCCCCTGTCGATGTAGAAATCCAGAATATATATAGTATATATATTCTGGATTTTGTCATTCTGAGTCTATCTAGCCATGTCCCTCCGTCCGCCTGTCGAAATCCCACTAGGGGTCGAACGCGTAAAGCTAGGAAATTTTACGCACATACTTCTTAATGATGCAGGTCATTGGGGATTGTAAATGGGCCATATCGGTTCAGATTTAGATATAGCTCCCATATAAACCGATCTCCCGATTTGACTTTTTGAGTCGCTGGAGGCCGGAATTTTTGTCCGATTTGGCTGAAATTAATGACTTTCAACAACTGTGCTGGATCTCGTCATTCTGAGTCGATCTAGCCATGTCCGTCCGTCCGCCTGTCGAAATCACAATAGCGGTCGAACGCGTAAAGCTAGCAAATTTTACGCGCATACTTCCTATTAATGCAGGTCATTGGGGATTGTAAATGGGGCATATCGGTTCAGATTTAGATATAGCTCCTATATAAACCGATCTCCTGATTTGACTTTTTGAGCCGCTGGAGGCCGGAATTTTTGTCCGATTTGGCTGACTTCCAACCGCTGTGCCAATTACGGTCCGAATCGGCCTATAACCTGATATAGCTTCCATATAAACCGATCTGCCGTTTTGACTTCTTGAGGTCCTTAAAACGCAATTTTTTCAAATAACTGTGCCAATTACTGTGCGTATCGGTCTATAACCTGATATAGCTCCCATATAAACCGATCTCCCGATTTGACTCCTTGAGCCCTTAGAAACCGTAATTTTTGTCCGATTTGGCTGAAATTTTGCATGTAGGATTCCGCTACGACTTCCAACCGCTGTGTCAATTAAGGTCCGATTCGGTCTATAACCTGATATAGCTCCCATATAAACCGATCTTCCTAGGGTCGAACGCGTAAAGCTAGCAAATTTTACGCACATACTTCTTAATGATGCAGGTCATTGGGGATTGTAAATGGGCCATATCAGTTCAGATTTAGATATAGCTCCCATATAAACCGATCTCCCGATTTGACTTTTTGATTCGCTGGAGGCCGGAATTTTTGTCCGATTTGGCTGAAATTAATGACTTCCAACAACTGTGCTGGATCTCGTCATTCTGAGTCGATCTAGCCATGTCCGTCCGTCTGCCTGTCGAAATCACAATAGGGGTCGAACGCGTAAAGCTAGCAAATTTTACGGACATATTTCCTAATAATGCAGGTCATTGGGGATTGTAAATGGGGCATATCGGTTCAGATTTAGATATAGCTCCCATATAAACCGATCTCCTGATTTGACTTTTTGAGCCGCTGGAGGCCGGAATTTTTGTCCGATTTGGCTGAAATTTAGCCTGTAGGGTTCAGCTACGACTTCCAACCGCTGTGCCAATTACGGTGCGAATCGATCTATAACCTGATATAGTTCCCATATAAACCGATCTCCCGATTATCCTTGTTCCGTTCCTAGAAGCTTTAATTTTTGCTAGTTTGACAGAAGTTTGTGCCCATCAATTGAATTTATTTTGTATAAATTTTTAGCGGAATCCATGATGGAGGGTTCCCAAGATTCGGCCCGGCCGAACTTGGCATGCTTTTACTTGTTTAATTTGGTACAGATCGGGTCCTGATATAGCTGCCATATAGACCGATTTAAAGTCTTGGCCCCGATTTCGCTGAAATTTTACACAGTAATTTATGTTAGGCTTTTTGACATCCATGTTCTTTATGGTTGAGCACAGTCTAAATCCGGATATAGCTGTCAAAAAGACCTATATTTTTCTCCTTTATTTTTCTTGTATTTATTAGACCACTCTTTGTACATGCCGAATTTGGTCCAAATCGGACCATATTTCGATATAGCTGCTATGGGTGCATAAATAATGCATTTTTTACCGGATTATGACGAAAGGTGGTTTATATATATACCCAAGGTGGTGGGTATTCAAAACTTCGTCCCGGCCGAACTTAATGGCCTTTTACTTATTTTTATTAATATACACATTTTTATTGAAGTGCTTTCCTTCCATAGCAAAATGATCCGATCTTGAGACTGTCTATAAAATTTTTAAATTTACGTTTTACTCATTTTCTTTCATATTTTTTCTTTTGTTTTTTTTTAATAAAAACATAATTGACTTTCGCATTTTCATGTCAGAACATATCTGAAGTATGTCATAAATCCATCAAACAAATTGTACTTTTCTCTCAGCATGATGTACTACTACTGCCTTGTATTGATCATTTCTTTATGGATATATGGTAGATATTGGGGACACATCAAAAAGATTGTTGATTTTTTGTTTAGTCAATTTATGGCGGATGACAGTGTGTTTTTTGTTCATTTTTTGTTTTTCGGATGCTTTTTTTTTTGTTGAAATCATAATGACATGCACTTGAACATGAAAATCACTTGCGGCTTTATTTTATATCTTGCGCAAGGAAAGCAAGAAAAACCATTTTAGACAACACCTACCTATCACACACCCATCCACCCTAAAAATGGATTTCTTTTGCATTTAAGCTCTAAGTAGAAAAAAAATAGAGAAAAGGCAAAAATAAGCAAAAGTCAGCATTTCAACAGTTTATTCGGAGGGGCTGTGGGGGAGAAGGTGGTGGGATTTCTTTTAAAACCGCCCAAAACAACAGGAAACGGAAGTAGTCGTTTGTAGTCTGTATTGCCTTGCCGTCACAGCAGAGCAGCCATACGAAAAAACACATCATGATTGACATTTACATTATTTATATGCTAACATTTATTTTAGTTTAAAAATTAATGTCATGCCATGGTGGAAATAAAACAAAACAACAACAACAACATCCAAATAGCAAAAACAACATTAGACTGTCATCATAAATAAAATGTTTTTCTTCTACATCTTTGAGTGTAGACATGCGAAAATGTTTTGTGCGTTCCTATGCCTGGATAGAATATGGACAATTTGCCTTTGAATTTGGGACTTTGCCGAATTGGCTTAAGGCCAAACTGGTAGCATAAAATGATACTGAGCTCAAGAGACACAAAGTGTAAGCAATAAATGAGCATAACTTGGCAATAAATATAATTTATAAAATTTAGATAAAAGTATACGACAACAACAGCACATTTGTAACATAGTGAGTGCATGTAGGTGTGTGCGTGTGTGTGTGTGAATATATGTGAAGTTATTGAAATGAAATATGACACATAGACTAATTCCAAAGATAACAAAAACGGTATTTATTAAGTTGATAATGGCTACACGAATGGCTTTTATGTGTCTTGAGAGTGAAAAAAATAATGAAAAAGGACTCCAACGAGTTTACATTGTAAGGAAGTCCAAAAAGAGCGGAATTGTATTTTCAGTGGAGTTTTGATCTCCCTCTTTGGCGTAAGATGGGGAAGGAAGTCTTTTTTATACCCACCACCATAGGATAGGGGTATATTCATTTAGTCTTTTCGTTTGTAAAGCATCGAAATATCCATTTCCGAATATTGGGTCAAATCGGACTATATATATATACTAGCTGACCCGGGCCCGCTCCGCTGCGCCTTCTTTTATTTTATATAGAGCAAAATTTTCCTTGGAATATTTATTTTCGACAATTAAAGAGCTTTTAGTGAAATACCATGCTACGAAAATAGTATAATGCTTGACTAACAGTTTAACTGAATCCCGTGTGGTCTTTATTGGTCTACGAATTTAAGTTTGGATGTAAGGTGTACTCCATTTTTGAAATACTTCATTTCAGCCCGATATTCTCATGATGTCTGATTTAGTGGTGTTTTCGGGGGTTCCCTAGATACTTGGCCCTGAAAAAATATCAGCATCGTGCTCTTCTCTCAAATACCACTTATTTAAGCCCCATATTGCCATTGGCTTACAGAAGGAGGCGTCCCCCAAACACATGGCCCTAAAATAGATTATCAAATTCATTTTCTAATCTCAAATACCTTTCGTTTGAGCCACGTATTGGTATGGTTGAAAAATTTTTTCCCTTTGGGGGTGTTTTGGGAAAGGGGTGATGCCCTAAATACATGGTCCTACATTTGGATATCAAATTCGTATACAACTCGCAAATACCTTTCATTTGAGTCCCATTTTGCCATGGTCGGTAAATATGTCCGATTTAGGGGTGTTTTGGGGCTTGGGGTGGTCCCCCTAGCACTTGGTCCGATAATTGGATATCATATACGGTTTCTTATCCTAAATACCTTTCATTTGAGTCCCATACTGTCGTGATTGGTCTAAATATATGTTTGGTAGGTTTTAGGGTGGGGCAGCCCCCCTAGGTACCCCATCCGAAATTTGGATACCAAATTTTTATTTTTAGGCTACTATTTGAGAGCACACAAAATTTCGCTTGAATCGCACCACCCATCTCCGAGATCTGGCGTTTCTGAAATTAGGGTAAGGGGTAGGGTCCGCTTCCCCTTCAGATATCAAAAAATGTAATCGATTCAGCCGTTTCTGAGTCTATAAGGAACACACAAACATACAAACAAACAAACAAACAAAACAAACAAACAAACAAAACAAACTAACAAACAAACCAACAAACCTACAAACAAACACAAATTGATTTTTATATAAAGGGTGATTTTTTTGAGGTTAGGATTTTCATGCATTAGTATTTGACAGATCACGTGGGATTTCAGACATGGTGTCAAAAAGAAAGATGCTCAGTATGCTTTGACATTTCATCATGAATAGACTTACTAACGAGCAACGCTTGCAAATCATTGAATTTTATTACCAAAATCAGTGTTCGGTTCGAAATGTGTTCAAATTTTGACAAATTTTGTTCAGCGATGAGGCTCATTTCTGGTTGAATGGCTACGTAAATAAGCAAAATTGCCGCATTTGGAGTGAAGAGCAACCAGAAGCCGTTCAAGAACTGCCCATGCATCCCGAAAAATGCACTGTTTGGTGTGGTTTGTACGCTGGTGGAATCATTGAACCGTATTTTTTCAAAGATGCTGTTGGACGCAACGTTACGGTGAATGAACCCATTTCGAACCGAACACTGATTTTGGTAATAAAATTCAATGATTTGCAAGCGTTGCTCGTTAGTAAGTCTATTCATGATGAAATGTCAAAGCATACTGAGCATCTTTCTCTTTGACACCATGTCTGAAATCCCACGTGATCTGTCAAATACTAATGCATGAAAATCCTAACCTCAAAAAAATCACCCTTTATAAGATACCTGCCATATAGAGCGATCTGCCAGTTGAGGGTCTTGAGCACATATAAGCTGCATTTATAACCCGATTTGGCTGAAACTTAAAACAGTAAGTTGTTTTACTCCCTTAGTCATCCCACCTTAATATGGTCCAGATCGGACTATATATAGATATAACTACCATATAGACCGATCTGCCGATATGGGGTCTTAAGTCCATAAAAGCCGCAATTATTATCCGATTTCGACGAAATTTGAAATAGTGAGTTGACTCAAATATAGTTTAGATGGGTCTTTATTCAGATGTAGCTGACATATAGACCGATCGGCCTATTAATGGTCTTAAGCATTTATTATCCCATTTCGAAGGAACTTGATACATTGACTTGTATTAAGCCTACCAACATCCGACTCAAATATGAGCCAGATCAGACTCTATTATTATTTAGATGGGTTTTTATTCAGATGTAGCTGCCATATAGACCGATCTTCCAATTTAGGGTCTTAATCCCATAAAAAGCGGATGTGTTGCCGATTTTGCTGAAACTGTGAATTGTATAGGAGTTATCGGCACCTGAATTAAATATGATCCAGACCTGCCTCCATTTGCATATTACAATGGAGGTGGTAGTGGAGATGTTAGTAAAGAGGATAGTTAATTTATCCAAGGTGATGTATATCCAAAGTTCGGCACGGACGAACTTAACGCGTTTTTAATTGTTTATACTCTTACAGGAAGCAATTTTAGCCAAATATTAAAACAAGTTACAACGCTTAAGGTCGGATATATATCGGATATATATTAACTTAACTTCATCCAAATGCGGTAAAAAGCCACTGTATAGGGACCCATAGCACATACATATATCACAATGTGGGGCAACAAAAACAAGGATCTGTAAGGACCTAACAGAACTTACTGTACCAAATTTCAACAAAATCGCATAAAAAGTAAGCCATTTATGAGTGACAGAAATTCAATCGAAAGATCGGTCTATAGAGGGGCTGTATGCAAATTTGGTCCGATATGGTTGATTCATACTAGGTATGATGTCTGGGATCCTTACACAACTCACTGTGCTGAAATTTAGCGAAATCAGGTAATAAAAGCATTTTTACGGGCATAATACCTAAAATCGGAAGATCTGTCTGTATCAAAATACAGTCCGATCTTAACCATACTTCGTGCGGATTTATAACATAAAAGAGTTGCGTTACTGACTGACTAATCATCGCTCATCCCAAACGGCTAAAGCTAGGATCATGAAAATTTGCACGAATGTTGGTCTTGGATCATAGGCAAGGGATAAGGCTGGATTTGGTGATATTCGTACGTTTAAGTATTAAAAAGTTCCAAAAAGTACGAAATGGTAAGGCTACGTACGAAGTACGAAGGGAAAAGGCTAGAATTATGTTTTTGGGCGTCTCGAAAAAATAAGGTTTGGTTAAAAAAATTTTGGGAAAAACGTATCGGAAATGGGAGAATTAGTACGTTTAGTACAGCAATTGGTACTATTTGGTACTTTCTATGTAAATTGGACTAGAGCTCTGAATTTTGGAACTTAGCGACCTTTATTGGGCGACTATAAGAGTTTTTGGAAATGTGTACATTTAGGTACTAAAAAAAAGTACAGAAAAGGCACGAAATGGGTGCACTTTGTACAGGGCGGATGGATAGAGGTTGAATTTTTAAAATTTAATTAAAAGACATCTGGCACAAAAGGATGAGGGTGAAAAGAAATAGTGGAAGAATAGTACTGGTAACGGGAGGAAACGTATATTTAGTACCGCAATTGGTACCATTTGGTACTTTCTTTAAAGATGGAACTAGAGGTCTGAAATTTGGCATGTAGGCACAACTAGGAAATATATTATGGATTACTAAGTGGTCTATTCAAAATTCTTCCGTTTAGGTACTAAAATGGGCACAATGGTACTTTCTTTCAGATGCAGCTAGAGGTCTGACTTTTGGCATGAAGGTACAACTACGAAAAATGTAATGGGTTACTATGAGCTTTTTTCATACCTTTTTGTACCAAAAATGGTTCCATTTTGGTAGTTTCTGTGCAGATGGAGCTAGACGTGTGAAATTTGGCATGTAGGTACAACTAAGAAATATATGATTGGAGACTAAATGATCTATAAAAATTCATACATTTTAGTATCAATTCAGTAGTATCAATTGGTACTTTCTTTGCCAATGGAACTAAAGCTCTAAAATTTGGCATGTGTGTGCAAGAAGGAAATATATAAAGGGTGATTTTTTAGCCATTATCTTTTTGGCAACACTGGTTTAAACAGCTCACGCACATCTCGTGTTTTGTTTCACTCTCTAACATCTTTTCTTACTTTACTTTAATTGGCTATGACAGAATATTTCTTCCACCAGCCGAACGTAGAATAGCGTTCCAAGCGCCTCGATCTTCTGCGCTCATTCTAAAATCTCTGACACCAAGTTTCGAGGTGTCTCCCACAACTTGATCTTTCCATCGGGCTTTTGGTCTTCCCGGTTTGCGTGTACCACCGTGTTTGGCTTCAAAAGACTTCTTTGCTGGAGCTTCTTCATCCATTCTGACAACGTGACCTAGCCAACGCAGCCGTTGTATTTTGATGCGTGTAACTATGCTATCGTCGTCATACAGCTCATACAGCTCGTGGTTCATACGTCGCCTATATTCTCCGTTAACGCAAACTGGTCCATATATTTTACGAAGAATCTTTCTCTCAAATACTTCAAGCACTGCCTCATCTGCTTTCACAACTACCCATGCTTCAGAACCATATAACAGCACGGGTAGTATCAGTGTCTTGTAAAGTGAAGTCTTCGTCTGTCGAGAGGTGGCCTTGTTTCTAAACTGCTTACCTTATCCAAAGTAGCATCTGTTTGCCAGTATTATTCTTCGCTTTATCTCAAAACTGGTGTCATTCGTTTCGGTTACGGCGGTGCCGAGATAGATAAAGTTACTGACTATCTCAAAGTTGTGGTTCCCAACTTTCTCCATGTTCTTTATCTGCTCGGTTGTACAAGGCTTTTTGGGAGTGGAGACCATCGATTTCGTCTTATCTCCATTTACTGCCAGACCCATTTTCACTGACTCTCTTTCGATTCTTTCAAAGGCTGCAGTTACTACTTCCGGTGACCGACTTATGATATCGTTATCGTCGGCATAGGCAAGTAGCATGTGCTCTCTTGTGATTAGTGTGCCATATCTAGGCTGTCTCCTTGTCTGAAACCTCGTTTGGTATTAAATGGTTCGGAGAGATTCTTTCCTATTCTTACTGAGGAACGCGTATCAGCAAGTGTCATCCTGCAGAGTCTTGTTAATTTGGCAGGGATACCAAACTCAGACATGGCTTGAAATACCTTTGAACGTAAAGGAGTATCGAAGGCAGCTTTGTAGTCAACGAAGAGGTGGTAGGTGTTGATTTGTCCTTCTCGGGTCTTTTCCAGGATTTGGCGCAGTGTGAATATCTGGTCTAGGGTGGATTTACCAGGTCTAAAGCTGCATTGATAGGGCCCAATTATCTCATTGACTTTAGGTTTTAATCTTTCACACAGTACGCTCGAGAGTATCTTGTATGCGATGGGGAGGAGACTTATTCCTCTGTAGTTGGCACATTCCGTCATGTCTCCTTTCTTGTGTACGGGACATAGTATGCTGAGGTTCCAATCTTCGGGTATGCGTTCTTCTAGCCAGATTGCGCAGATAAGCATACGCCTTATCAGCGTGTCGCTTCCGGTCTTAAATAGTTCAGCGGGTAACCCGTCGGCTCCTGCTGCCTTGTTGTTCTTTAGTCGGGTTACTGCTACTTGGACCTCATTCTGACTAGGAGGTAAACATTCTATACCATTATCAGGGATTGGTTCTGCGGTATCCTCTTCGCCGCCAACATCGGACACTAGCAGTTGGGTAAAATGTTCTTTGTCTCTGCAGGAGGATGTGCCTGCACCAAAACCATCGGTTTGGTATTTAATTCTTTGGTAGAATTTCCGGACTTCATTCTGACTCCTGTACATCTCAATTCGCTCGCACTCACGTCTTTCCATTTCCAATTGGGATTCATTCATACCTTGACAATATATATTGGGCGACTTAATGATTTTTCCTGTGTATTGTTATTCTTGGTACTATTTTGGTACTTTCTTTATAGAAGGGGACAGATTTCTGAAATTTTATGCGAAATTATTACAAAACTTCATAATCTTACTAATCGAGTGACTACCTAGGTTTTTGGAAGTCCTACACTTAAAAGGGGTATCAAAAACGGGGGCAGCGAAGCGGACCACCGGCATGCTAGTGGAATAAAAAATGAAAAATTTTTGGCCATAAGACCTTAAATTGGAAGTTCGGTCCACATGGGGGCTATGTCAAGATAAAATCCGATATTGCCCATCTTCTAACATAGCCTAACTATGGACAAAAAAAGAATCTGTGTAAAGTTTCGTCAGATCGTCTTTGAAGATCAATAATATATATACGTTATATGGTCAGAAATGAATATTTGTATGTGTTTGCAAACGAAATGACAAAATTCACATGTCCCGTCCTTCGTTGGTGGGTATAGCAAACCATGTGCGATACTTGATATATCACCATAGAAGGTAAGAGTTATGTTATATATTATCTTATTACTCAATCTTCAGTTAACCTCAGATGACATTTCATGAGAATCATTTGTGATATATATAAGAGCATATCACAATTCTGGAAAATCCAAACAAAACTCTTCTTTCAGTTTCTTCTACAGAAAAATCCTTTCGTTCCCACCATTTCATCTTAATTTTATAATTCTACGAATTATTATTTTTGTGAGTACCCTTGGCTGGTTCTTTTTTGGTAAATTATGTTAAAAAGGATAATTATTCATTACCCCACAATTTTTGGGTTTCTCTGCAATTTACCTACCTTTCTCCAAGTGAAATATAAAACATTTCTTTATAATTTTTTAATTATGCATTTGGGAGAATGAATGCCCAAAATTTTTCTTTTGTTTTATCTACTGAGGCAAACCTCAGCGAAATTCTGAGAAAAGTAAATGAAGAATAATGAACAGGGGAAAACGTTTTCTTAACCTTTTATATTCCTAAATATTTAATAATTTATTTTCAGCATAAAAGTGATTCATAAATATTATTTAACAGAAACCACTGTAGGATAAAGTTCCAAAAAGTATAGAAATGCCAGAGAGAATAGCTGGGAGATGTTAAGGGAACATTACCAGAAGCTCGGACCTTTTGGACTTGCATTGGAAACAGCCAGCCAGTATGAAGGCGGTGATGAAAATAAGAGTTATGTACGTGAATGATTTTTTATTAAAGCTAACGCACGCTCCCGAGAAAAAATTTTATGGTCGAACTATATTTTTATGCTTATTCGCGCACCATACGTAAGAAAATCACGATCCAGTGATTGTGAGTCGACATGTAGATCGTGAGTTCCACGTGGATAGTGAGTGTCTCGTCAGTCGTGATTTCACTGAGAATATTGTCGGTGTAAACAATATAGTGTAGGCGATATGCATCTTAGACCCATTATCTGTAGAGTATATAATAGCTCTCTAGATGATTTGAAGTGAACGATTTATGCCTACTCGGATTTTTTTGAATGTTCTTAAATAACATTGAGCCCATTGACAAGAATATTCTGAGTCGGAAATGTTTGGGGTTCAAAGGGACCTAGCGTTTGTTTAGACCAGTGTCGCGACGGCATGGAAGCGAAGGGCCCTAGATCTCCCTCCAGCCAGACTATTAATGAGCCGCCTTATGGGAGCAAAGTGGTTTGTACCAAAGGCCTGCACAACACCATTCATTGGCGAATGTTTTTGCAGAACTCGTGAACGCTGAACCGACATGTTGATGTATTTCAATTCTACTGAAGAGCGAGACACTGAACGCAGAGCAAAATGCACAAGTTGCTGTTGAGGAGATAATGTTGAAAAATAATCCACATTCAGTGCTTGGTAGTATTTTAATTCATCGAATTCATCGCCGCTACAATGAGAAATGCGAAATAACTCGCTGCACACGGAGTCATATGAAAGCGTTATGTCCGTCTCATATAAAAAACCTACGCGCGTGTGTTTGTGTTTACCAATGCTTTTGTCAAATCAACCACTGTGCATCATCAGGACGGGATGGTTGGCGGGAGCCATAACCAGGAAACGCGAAATAAGCTTTATGCTGTCTTGAGCACTTGCTGTATTCATGTCTGAGTATCCAGGAGCACAGACACTTCAATTTGAGGAGGATTTTACAAATGCATCGTCAGGGTTACAAATAGGGCACTACAAGAACTTCCACGTAGGTTAGGTTGGGTTAAGCAAGAGTGGCAGTCCTTTACAGACTCCCTTAGACAATTTTAAGTCCATTGTGATATCGAATCGAATCGAACCCATGACCCCTGCACTGATAATCCAAGCACGCTACCAACTCGGCTACCATGGCGCCCACATAGATATATAAGTGTCGGCGAGCAGAAGGCGTATTACAGATACCCAATCATACGGTTTGGACACTTATACGATATCGGTCAAATGCTGCTCTGGGTAGTCTTATTTGGAAGAGAGTGTATTTGAATATGCAAATGCTCGCTGCCCGCACCATTTGTCTGCTGACCTATAATCTAATGACTCACACCATCTTCCTTCCTTCATTTGCTATGGTTTTTTACCAGGATATCATAAATCTGGTCTTCGAGTGAACATTCGTTTATGGTGAGCCGCTGCCTATTCAACCTAATCTAATCAGGACATTGTGATCCTTATGGAAAAATAGAATGGATAAAAGCCAATTTTAGAAGGGGACTAGTGTTTGGCACCATGTATGAATGAGATGATATATGAAGAGGCCACCGTAGCGTAGTGGTTATCATGTCCGCATATGACGCTGAACGCCTGAACTGGTACGAATCCTGGCGAGACCATCAGAAAAAATTTTCAGCGGTGGTTTTTCCCTCCTAATGCTGGCAACATTTGTGAGGTTCTGTGCCATGTAATAACTTCTCTTCAAAGAGGTGTCGCACTGCGGCATGCCGTCCAGATCGGCTATAAAAAGGAGGCCCTTATCATTGAGTCTTAAAACTTCAATCGGGCAGCAATCATTGATAGTGAAGAGGTTTGCTTCTGTTTCTTGATGGAGAGTTCAGGGGCGAATTTGCATTTAGATTAGGAAGAAATCGGACTGCAGTCATTGCTATGTGAGAAGTTTGCCCCTGTTCCTTAGTGGAATATTCATGGGCAAAATTTGTAATTTTGATATGTGAGGCAATCATTCAAATTAAGGAAACTTTTGTTAAAATTTACACAGAACCTTATACAGGGTCTTAACATCAGTGTTCCTAATTTGAAAGCATTCTTTATTGAGTGACGCCAAAGGCCCCTAGACTTCCATTCCTCGCCTGCCTCGTTAACCTTAAAGTTAAGATCGCTCAACAACCTGTTTGTCATCATTCTTTTACTTTACAAAAAAAAAATCCACCAAAAATATTATGCCTGCTTATCCTCAATTTATTAAAGACATTGAACCTATCCGAATGCCGCAATCCCTTGCGGTTTAAGACTCCAAAGCGCCGGCATGGCAACTAACCCATATTTATTATTTAATATTTAACTTTCAGCAAATAATTAACTCGACATTAAGGGAATTTAAGACAATGAGGTGTTGTATATCCTCCCACAAGAAACTTTGCTTCAGCCAACAAACAAGGCAGGATTCATATGCTTTACATCTGCCGCAAGCGCCCACTCACTTTGAGTCTGAATTCGAGTTTCTGAATGTGGTGAGCGGACAAGGACATGAACAGAACCAGAGTTAACAAAACGTTAACAGAAAATATAAATTACCCTGGGGGCAACCAATGAGTGAGGACGGTTCGGGGGCTGAGCCGGATGGTTGGTTTCCTATTTGGGACTCGATTACCATGAAACATGAAGATGAACATGAAATGTGAAACAAGTGCTCACGGAAAAGGGTCATAACTTGACAACAACCACATTGCCAACAACATGTTAGCAGACAACAAGTTTTATTTTAGAAGATGGTGAATTGGAGGGTGAAAAGAATTAGGATGAAGCAAACCCCGCCCAGATTTGCAGTATTCGCGGCTAAACATTTGTTGCCAAAATCTGCAGCATATGTTTTAACTTGTGGCTGATGGCTTACAAAATGGGGTTTCTTCTAAAAATGTTGTTTAAAGTTTAATTTTGTTTAATTAAAAATATATGTTTTGCTTGTTAATTTTACTCATTTTGCTAAACACCCCTTTGTTTCATCAGCTAGGCGATGGTAGCATAGAGAAGAAGAGCGCCGAAGGTGTTCTTTAATTGGGGGTATCTCTGAAATATTGCCATTGTCACATTGCTTCGTGCTGTGTGCTTGTTTTGTTGTTTCTTCACACCAGCATTTTGTGTGGCATACTTTTCGTTACAACTCTCAATTAAGTTCACATAACATACTTTTGGGCACTAACATCATCATCATCATTATTATCATCATCAACACATGTGTCGTTCTGTTGTGTAGTAAGTAAGTAACAAAATCTGTTGCAGTCGAAGCAAAAGAAAAGTTTTGGCCACAAACTTTGAGTCTTGTTGTGCGCTCTTATCGCTGGCAAATAACAAATAACAGTTGGTTATCGTCATAACTTTTTGCAATGTGATATTGTGGCATGTTTAGAACAAAGCATATCTTCAATGAGCTAATGGCTGAGGGGCTTCAAGGTTGTTTACTGCCATATTTAGTGTGCTTTTGGGGGTTTAGGAATTCTAAAAGTCATAAATTCTAGATAATGAGCCAAATAGGTTTCATCATGCTGTTTATTTAAGTGGTGTATAAAGATTTGAAGAACAATTTGCCTTAAAAAGCAAGTAAAGAGCTTAAAGTTGTGATAGGCTGAATCTTATATGCCTCCCAACATGCATCGCATTGGCCAAGTTCTTTTGAACTATTTCTATTATAAGCAAAAATTAAAATGCGAAACAATTTTAGGTCATAACAGTACTTGCTAAGCCGAGGTTAAGCCAATTCGTATTAGAATAGAGCCTTTTGGAGACTTATGAAAACACATTGGAAGATTGTTTTATAGCGAAGCTATATTATGGGGTGAATTTTAAAGAGCTATAGGAAAATTTTTCAAAAAACAAACACACAATTCAGAAAAATGCAAGAATCTTTATTTGAATCGATAGTACAGTCCATATAATTAAATGTTTGAAGAATAAATGCTTCAATGTTGTCTCCCAATGCTTCAATTGAAGCGGGCTTGGCTTTATAGACATGAGCTTTAACATAACCCCACAAAAAATAGTCTAAAGGCGTTACATCGCACGATCTAGGCGGCCAATTTACCGGTTTTGAACGTGAAATAAAATATTAACCAGACTCACCTCTCAATAAGTCTATTGTTACACATTCTTGTTGAAACCACATCTCAATCTCTTGCATTTTAGGTAAAAAAAGTTTGATATCATCTCACGGTAGCGCTCACCATTCACAGTCACGTTACGATTCGCATCATCTTTGAAGAAGTACCGTCCAATGATGCCACCAGCCCATAAAGCGCAACAAACTGTGACTTTTTTTCGGATGCATTGGTAGTTCTTGCAATGCTTCTGACTGATCTTCACACTAAAATCAGCAATCCTGCTTATTTACGTACCCATTGAGCCAAAAATGATCTTCGTCGCTGAAGAAGAAGAAGAAGCGCGCGATAAAATTTCTTAACAGAGCACGTATATTGATAATAGAATGCAATCGTTGTTCGTTGTGTTTTGGGAGATGGAACGGCGACTCAGTGACTTGAACCTGAAAAATATATCAGATTGCTGTTCTATTCTAAAATAACTTTTATTTGAGCACCATATTGCAATGGTCAGCATATACGTCGTGTTGTGAGGGGTGTTATGGGGGTGGAGTGACCCAATAGCCACTTTGTCCCGAATGTTGACATCAGTTTCATACTCTACTTCTAAAGACCTTTCATTTGAGCCCCATATTGTTATGGTCGCTAATTTTGACATCTTTGAGAGTGTCTTGGGGGGAGTGGCGGCCCCCCAAATAGTTGGTCCCACATTTGGATATCTGATTAGTGTTCTATTCCCAAATATCTTTTATTTGAGCACCATATTGCCATGGTTAATAAATAACGTGTTTTTGGGGAAGTGGTAGACCCCCATAATCTTGGTCCCGAAAGTGGGTATCAATTTCGTGCGCTACTCACAATTACTTTTCACTATAGCCCCATATTGCCATGGTCAGTAAATATGTCCGATTTAGGGGTGTTTTGGGGGGTAGGGTGGATATCAGATCTTAAATACTTTTTATTTGAGTCCCATATTGTCGTGATTGGGCTATATATACATATGGTGGGTATTGGGGTGGTACCCCATCCGAAATTGGGATACCAAATTTTTGTTTATAGGTTGTTATAAGAGAGAACGCAAAATTTCGTTAAAACCGCACCACCCTTTTCCGAGATCTGGTATTTGTGAAAATTAAGGCAAGGGGGAGGGTCCACCCCCCTCAGATATTAGCAAATTTAGTATCTGTGAAAATTTCAAGAAAATCGGTTTAGCCTTTTTTGATTCTATACGGAACAGACAAACCAACACAAATTAATTTTTATATATAAGAAGAAAGACTAGCCGAACTGGTCCCGCCTTCTCTATAGATTTTATTTGAGCCCCTTATTGGCATGGTCGTCTTATTTTGGGGGAGTTGTGTGGATATCGAAGTCGTGCTCTTATTCCCAAATACCTTTATTTCGAGTCCTATATTGCCATGGTCGCTACATATATCCGTGTTTGTGGTTTTTTTTTTGGGGAGGTGCGAGGGGAAGACAGTTGGTTTTACTATGCCACCCAGACACTTGGCCCTTAAAGTACGTAAAATATAAGGTAAGTCTTCTTCCCTTAAATACAATTTATTTAAGCCCCATATTGCCATGGTCAATAGGTTAGGTTGGGTTGAAAAGAGGGCGCCATTCCACTATAGACATGTACCTAAGCTCGGGCCTAACATCTGTGAGCCTTCTCAGTACGCTTCTGAGTGTGACACATCCAATAGAGTTTCATGTCCAAGATCACACCTAAGTATTTGACCTTGTCAGATATCGAAATCGTTCTATAGAGAAAACTTGGTGCGTCAAATTGGCCTACCTTCGTCTTCTCTGGGTTAACATTTAGACGCCTAGGACCATTTTATATGGGAGCTATATCCGAATCAAAATCATATGGCTAGATCGATCTAGAATGTCAAGACGATTAAGAATATGTATAACTTAAAGTGTCGTAGATCAATATTTCGAGGCATTACAAACGGAATAACACCATCCTATGGTGGATGGTATTTGTTCGTCTGTAATGCAGAGATACGACATTGTTTGGATTCTTAAGCATCTTGAAGATTTGTAAAGCAGTGCAACAGACCACAATTCCATATAATAACTGATAACCGCAATAAAAAGTGATTGTTTGACTAGAAGATCCTACTACGCACTTTTTAGGTAGCCTTTTGATAGGATCCTTATCCCCACTTTCTGCGTAGTCTTCTATTAAAAAGCCTTTTTGTTTGCAGAAGTTAATATCCTTTATTGTAGAAAAGTTTCTATGGAAATTATCCCAAAATCACTAAAATTACAAAATATTTAATATAAATGCAGTTCTTATGGGTTCAAACCTTTTGTTTTAAACCTCAACTGCTTAATACATGCAATGCTTCATGACCTTTACAAGATTTCATAATAATGAAAATAACAGTCATCCCACATTTTTTTTGTCATTTAATGTCATGCTCTTCATTAACAACTCATTTTTGCTGCAAAGTTTTGCCAAACACCTATTGCGGCGTATGCAATTGAGAAGTGAACTAATTAAATTATAAAACTTTGCTAACCAACCCCATGGCATTAAAAATTAATTAGCATTTCAAAAACATAGTACATACGTTTTTTGCGTCTCGAATAATTGAGCTTTTCCATGAAATTAGTTTAGTTTTTAATTAGTTTTTGATAGATTGTAAACCCAAAATTCTACATGAAATGTAAATTTTCACTACACCATTCAACTGTAGAGAGGTAAGAGTTGTTGAAGGTTTCAGCTTCAGCTTTTGCTGGTGTATTTATACTCATTCTTCATACATAACATCTATAGAGTTATGATGTGTAGGTAGTTGTAATTGTGTTGCGATAATATCTCTGCTGTTGTTGCGTTATCTACACATACCCATTCACAAATAGAGTTGAGCATAGATAGTAGGTATACATATGTGTATACCACATAAGTCCATAAGTACACTCAAGGTTATTTTGCTAATTAAAGTGATATGCTCTCATTCGCTTTCATTCTCTCTCTCTCTCGTCCGCCTATTACCCTCATAATTCCCTGGAGAGCAACAAGTTGATTAGTAAGTTGATTTTCTGGGAATTCTGGCTTTGTAATACGTGTTCGAGTGCTACACGTACATAAGTATATGCAAAGAAGATTGTAGTGGGTTCTGAAATACACGGTAAACTGTCACAAATATTGAAAAGTCACATTTTTAAAGGGAGGATTACGTTTTAAATACGTTTCTTGGTTTAAAAATTAGTTCGCTTGTTTGCTTCATTTAATGAGGAACAATTATTTAGTTCTGTTCGTTAAATAGAAAAAAGAATGTATGAGACGAATATTACAATGTCAGATCTACCCAACACTGAAAATGGCTGTCGTTATGATTCAATTAGGATATGACAATAAAATCGTCCATTTGAATCGATTCAAAAAAGGCGGAACTTTGTAAACAAATTTGTTTAAACTTCTAAATCAACTTTATTTTTAAAGAGAACGGACGATGGTGATGCGAATGATTTTTTGACCATCAGATGACCGCTTGTCAAAAGGTGTGTCTTAGTTCATACTTTATCCGGTAGGTGGCAATGTAAAGAAAACAAGTAAAAGCGTGCTAAGTTTGGCCGGGCTGAATCTTATATACTCTCCACCATGGATCCCATTTGTCAAGTTCTTTGGTCGATATCTCTTTATAGACAAACAAAGTATAATGGATAAGAATTGCTTTTCTATTTGAATCGATTGGGGCCATACTTGGTTTGGTTTGGTTTGCAGACCAAATTAGAATTCATTGTGCAAAATTTTAGCCACAAGAAATCAATATCCGAGATCTGGTTATATCGGAGCTATATCAGCTTATGAAACGATTTAAGCCATACTAGGCACAGTTGTTGATGGTCAAACAAAAACACTTCATGTAAATTTTCAGCCAATTCGAAAATTTATTTGCGCCCTCTAGGGGTTTAAGAAGTCAAGATCCAAAATCGATTTATATTGGAGCTATATCACGTTATGAACCGATTTAGACCATACTAGGCACAGTTATTAGAAACCAAAACAAACCACTTCAAGCAAAATTTAAGTTAAAAATTGCGCCCTCTAGCGGCTTGCAAAGTTAAGATACGAAATCAGTTTATATGCGAGCTATATCAGCTTATAACCGATTTGAGCCATACTTTGTGCAGTTGCTAGAAATTAAATCAAAACATGTCATGCAAAATTTCAGCCAAATTGAATAATAATTGCGCCTTCTAGCGGCTCAAGAAGTCAAGATACGAAATCGGTTTATATGGGAGCTATATCAGCTTATGAACCGATTTCAGCCATACTTGGCGCAGCTATTAGAAATTAAAACAAAACACTTTGTTCAAATTTTCAGCCAAACCGGATAATACTTGTGCCCTCTAGAGGCTCAAGACGTCAAGATCCAATATCGGTTTATATGGGAGCTATATCAGGTTATGAACCGATTAAGACTATACCTAACACAAGCGTAGGTAATCAAACCAAAACACTCCATGCAAAATTTCAGCCATATTGGATAATAATTGCGCCCTCTAGAGGCTCAAGAATTTAAGATCCGAAATTGGTTTATATGGGTGCTATGTCAGGTAATGAACCATACTTGACACATTATGTGATGGTCGGATCAAAACACTTCCTGCTTAATTTCAGCCAAATTTGTTAAGAATTACGCCCTCTAGCGGCTCAACAAGTCAATATCAGATATCGGTTTATATTGGAGCTGTATGAGGTTATGAATGGATTTAGACCATACTTGGCACAGCTGTTGAATGTCAAACCAAAATACTTCATACAAAATTTGAAGAATTGCGCCCTCTAGCGGCTCAAGAAATCAAGATCTGAGATCAGTTTATATGGGAGCTATATCACGTTATGAAACGATTTAATCCATACTAGGCACAGTTATTAAAAACCAGAACGAATCACTTCATGTAAATTTTCAGCCTAATTGAATAATAATTGCGCCCTCTAGCGGCTCAAGAAGTCAAGATCCGATCAGGTTGTGAATTGATTTAGATCATACTTGGCAAAGTTATTGATGGTCAAACTAAAACACTTCAGCGAAATCGGCTAGAAATCTAGAGGCTTCGATCCGAAATTGGTTTATATGGGTGCTATATCAAAATATGGACCAATATAGACCATTAACAATACTAACCGATTCACACTAATCGGATGTATTTGTGTAAAACTTCAAGCGCCAAGCATTATTCCTTTGAAAGTTAGCGTGCTTTTGCCGCTGTCCGAGTTAAGGGCATGGACGACGAACACTGTGGAATAGCGAAACAGTCAGTAGTGCGTCGAATATCCTATGGGGTGATCCGGATCGTGAGAGGACAAGTCTATTTCTGAAAGGAAGTAAGAATGAGGTCAGTATAGCTTTTGGTGTCATAACAGGACCAAAGGACTACGAGCTCACTCATGTAAAATCGGTGCGGCAAGTGATAGTATGTGGGGAAGATGATGAGACGTTTGAGCATTTCCTATGTCATTGCCCGACTTTCGCGGCTAAAAGACACCGGTACTTAGGTGGGGACAACAAGCCGATTACTGGCTTAGGTTTTGCCTATAGCGGCATGGGGCGAAATAATACCATCACCCTCATTTAACCCTCTTTTCAACCTAACCTAGCGAGCTTTGGACAGACGGACGGATAGGGATATAAGAATGTCAAGACGAACAATATTTCGATGTGTTACAAACGGAATGACGAAATTAGACCTATGGTGGAGGGTATAAAAATAGAGAACACAAAAAAATAGATAACATTTTGACGAGCACACCATTGCAATTATGTGCAAGCAAATGGCGGATTATTTTCTTGTGTACATACATACTAATGTGCAGTAGTATGAGTATTTCTGCCTATCACCGGTCTATGCACCCAAATATTAAACCTTTCTCTCTATTAGGAAAGACATAATAAAAGTGTTTTTTTTTTGTCGCAAACATTTCCCAAACGTTTAATATTTTTTTTTGATTGCAGGAGAAACTGCTTCTGTTTTCTGCCTGTTCTTGAAACAATGCTTTTTTATCTTAAGTTAACAAAAACTAAATATGTGTTTTCGTGATTCTTTCTTTCAGATTCTTAAACCTTGAGGTTATTACTTTTGGGGAAAATAATTGCAGTCTTTGGTAAGTAATTAAACGAAATTTTTATTAAATTTTATTTTCTACTAGCTGAACCCGGCCAGCTCCGCTGCGTTTTCATTAACACCAAGCGAAAAAAAAATCTGTCCAGACAATTTTTTTTATCTACTCCCAAACACAATACCCATTTTTTTACCCCATATAGCCATGATTGACAATAATTCCATTTGAGCAGGAGTTTTGGAGGCCCATATTGTCATGACTTTCCCCTTCCGATGTCAACCAATTATATAGCCTATTGCTTCTTCCAGACTATATTCGTAATCTACTCCCTAATAACTTTCATTTGAGTCTTATATTGTCAATATCGTCCAATATACCTAATTGAGGGGTTTTGGGTCGGGGCGGCTCCCTTGGTATCTGAAACCAATTATTAGTATCAAATTAGTACTCTACTCGCAAATACCTTTCATTTGAGTCACATACCTACCCGATCGGTCTACTTTTATTTTTTGTTGGTACTATTGGGGTAAGGGGGTGAGTGGGCCCCTTCTGATACCAAAAAATTGTATAGCCTATCATTCTTTCCAGACCATCCTACACAATCTGTAAAAATTTCAAAAAATCGGTTCAGCTGTTTTCGAGTCTTTTCGGAACAAACAAACAGACAGACAAACAAACACACTTTGAGTTTTATATAAAAGATTAAATATTTGTTAAAATTCATTTCATGATACAAGAATTTGTCCAACTTCTTTTTTCTTCTTCTCTATATAAAATAAAAGAAGTAAGAATAGGCAAAATCGGATGGTGTAAATTGTCCGATAAGATTAAGTCCCATAAGTGCAAATCTAAATCTCAACCGAAGTATAGTAAAAAAACAATCTATGCCCAATTTTGCCAGCGATAATGAATCAACCTTAGTTATACGACGCTTAGTTTAGGAGATATGGCCATTTAGAGTTTTCGAAGTGAAAAATTGATTTTTTGGTAGATTTTCATCAAGATTTTGAATTTTCGGGTTTGATTACGAGTTTTCGGATTTGATTACATTTGCTCTACGTCGCTTAGTTTAGGATATATGGCCATTTAAAGTTTTCGAAGTGAAAATTTAATTTTTTTACCGATTTTCATCAAAACTTTGAATTTTTGGAAGTGATCACCAATGAACCTTTCTTTGGTTTTAAAGCCCTTAGTTTAGGAGATATGGCCATTTAAAGTTTTCGAAGTAAAAAATTGACTATTTGGCCGATTTGAATTAAAATAATGAATTTTTGGAAGTGATCACGGACTAACCATAATTTGCTCTACGACGCTTAGTTTGGGAGATATGGCCCACTAAGGAAAATGTAGAAAGTTTGCCACTACAACTTTGAGATAGCAACTTTATCTACCTCAGCACAGCTGGGTACGAAACCACTACAACAGTTTTACAATAAAATAAAACGAAGGGTAATATTGGCTAACAGATGCTACTTTAGATTGAGGAAGTGGTTCAGGAGCAAAGCTAACTCTCCATGGACGAAAATCACACTATACAAGTAAATTATACTTCCTGCTGTTGTATTGCTTTGAGGCATGGGCACCTGCGAAAGCAATGAGGGAGTACTTGGAGTGTTAGAGAGAAGTATTCTTCGTTAAAAATATGAACCAGAATGCATTAATGGAGAATATGGGCCTCGTATGAACCACGCACTGCATGAGTTGTATGATGACGATATCATAGTTAAACGCATTAAAATGGTCAGAAGAATGCAGAACCTCCAGCGACGAAGTCCTTTGAAGGCGACTTTAATAGAACACGCAAAAGGGGAAGAACAAAACTCCGATGAAGTGACCAAGTGGAGAAAGACATCTCGAATCTAGGTGTTATAGATTTGGTGTTATACGTTTGGCTATAGGAATACATTTTCTGTAATGGTCGACTAAAGTAAAATAGTATAGTAACCATGGATGTTAAAAGTCATAACAAAACACTACGTACAAAATTTCAGCTAAATCGGAAAACAATTGCAGCATCCAGATGCTCAAGATCCCAAATCGGAAGGTTTATGTGGGAGCTATGTATATTATCTGAAGGCCACCGTGTCCCGAGGTTATCATGTCCGCCTACTTGACCCTACTTAGCATGGTTGTTGAAAGTCATAACAGAACACTAAGAATAATATGTGCGGCTTCGAGCGGCTCAAGAATTCAAGTCGAAGGATCACTTTATATGAGAGCTTTATCCAAATCTGAAACGATGTGGCCCGTAAGGTTTAGCATAAAATAGAAGAATCCTTCGATGCCAAGACGACGTATTGGCAGTATGCACTAAAATCGAAGGGGCTTTTAACAATTTGAGGACCGGGTTCTTAGAGATTGGATAAACCATATGCTAAGGTAAAGGCTGATAAATTGTGGGTTCCATGACATAAATGTAAAGGAGAAAGTGGCACAAGGCACGCCACAGGTGGGCATTTTATAGATACTCCTATGGGTGACCACCTTAAATAACCTATTACGGATGAGGAATGAGTAGGGATTTGAACCCGTCTGCTACGCAGAAGATGTTGTAATACTTCTTAGGGCCAAGGATAGTTTGGTGGACTGCAATGGAGAAAAGGGCAATGTAAAGATAATACAACAAGTTCTGTTGTCTTGGCATAGGTGGAGCGATAAGGGCCACGCTCACTAAGGTACTGAAGACTGTTCTAGACGACACTTGAGGTCGAGTGCGTGGCACTGCTGCCATTGGCACAGCCTTGGATTGACGGAACTCTGGTATAGTCATCTGGAAGATCATGCTACACTGATGGATCCTTGATAGAGGGCAGAGTGGACCTGGGGGCTACATTGAGAACCCAGGGACTGAGATCTGTTTTCGACTACCTGAACATAAAACAGTCCTGCAGGCGGAGATCGGGACGATCACGAAATGCGTGAGGTGGTGTGTTGTTAACGTGAGAACGTCGAGTGTGATCATATTTACTGGCAGTAAACTGGCCATCAGGGCAATGACAACCAGGACGGTAAGATCAAGAACAGCCTTGCAGTGTAAGAAGATTAACGCATTCTCTGAGGATAGCACGATCCGCAACGTTTGGGTGCCGGGCCATAGCGGAGTAACTGGGAATGAGAAAGAAGACGATTTGGCAGTAAAGGTCAGAGAACTGCCGTCAATAAACTTGGTTAACACGTAGCATTTCGGGTCGACGCAGTCCGAGTTAAGGGCGTGGGCGACGAATGCGCATGTAAGCCTGTGGAACAGCAAAACGGTCAGCAGGATGAAGAAAATTTATTGCGGAGATCCAGATTGTGAGAAGACGAGGCTATTGCTGAAAGGAAGTAAGCAGGAGGTCAGCATAGCTTTCGGTATCATAACGGGACACATAGAACTACGAGCTCACTTACGCAAAATTGGTGCGGCAAGTGATGACATGTGTGGAGCATTGTCCATGATTTTACCCGGCTTTCCCGGTTTAAAGACACCGTCACTTAGGTGGGGATACAATACCAGTCATGAACCAACTTAGGGGCGTGGTATGGAAAATAATTGGGGACTTTGTTAGTAGCACGGATTTCCTGACTTAGATTTTCTGTTTTCAAGGTTAATTTTTAGTATTTATAGCTCACATCAAGCCGATTACTGACTTAGGTCTATGTCCATAGTACCAGGGGGCGAATTAATATCCGCACCCTTCTCTCAACTAACCTAACCTAATCTAAATTCAAATTTGCCCGTGAACTTTTCATTCAGAAATAGGGGCAAACCTCTCCACTATCAATGATTGCTGTCCGATTCCAGTTTTTAGGCTCAATTATAAGGGGCCTCCTTTTTATAGCCGAGTCCGGACGGCGTACCGCAGTGCTACACCACTTTGGAAAGAAGTTTTTACATGGCATAGTACCTCCCAAACATCTCCAGCATTAGGTGGGTATAACCACAGCTGAAAATTTATTATTTTGTTCCCTCAGGATTCGAACCAAGGAGTTCAGCGTCATTTGTGAAAGTTTTTTTTGCTATTTAAAAATGTTGCCAAAATTTTATTTCCAACGAAAATTTTATCAAAATTTTATTTCTACCAAAAATTTTATCAAATTTTATTTCTACCGAAAATTTTGTCTAAACTTTATTTATTCTTAAATTTTTTTTGGCTGTTGGGGCGAAGATCATTGTATTTTACAATTTTTGTTTATTTCACTTTCGAGACGAGCTCAATGATCGGAGGTGCAAATGGAAAAGGAAAGCCAAAGATAGCAACAAACACCAACCACTATGGGACGCGTTTCGTCCAACCAAAGACTAAACGCGTCCATCATTGAGCTCGTCTCGAAAGAGAAACAAACAAAGAAACTTTACTTTGATAGAAAATTCTTTCAAATATTTATTTTCCCCAAACTTTTTTCAAATTAGATTTTGAGATAGTCAAAAACTTTTTAAAATTTTCTAAAGTTTTGGTAGTTTTACCCGTTTTCATTTAAGTGATGTTATTGTCAATCATTGCAGTGAAGTAAGTTTTATTTTATCCTTTTTGAAGATACTTGATCCCAACCTCAGGCTTGCCCACTAGGCATATTAGTTGCCTAGGCAAGCATATTTTCCAATTACAAAAGATCGCCATGGTAAAGATAAAAAATCCTATCTTTAGCAAAAAATCTAAAACAGTGAATCCATCCCCCAGAAAAACTAGTCCTCCCAACATCCTTGAAAAACTAAAAAGTGGCATTTCACAACATCATTCGCCTTAAAGGAAAGTTTCAAAGATGTTCTTTACTCCAAGATTAAAGATAATCTAGAAATAAAACACTTACCCCACCATTTTAACTCAAAAAAAAAAAAAAAAATATTCGCTTTCATTTAACATTTTTCTAATGATTTAGCCCAAAAATGTTGGTCTAGGACCATTAAAATTAATCCAGCATTAAGACAAGAGAAATTGCTTTGATAACCTAGTCTAAGCGATTGCAATTTTGCATTTTTTTTATCTTTTATTTTTGCTAGTCAGACCTTCATTAATCTTCTAGTCAAAAAGAGTTTTTAAAACTTGTCTTCTTTTGCTCACATCGTGTTAGCAAAAACCCAAAAAAAACTTTACTAGTTATGCCATGCGCCCACATCACACAACCACAAATATGAAACCTTTTTATCTTTGGTTTATGTTTATGTTGGTAGTGGTCCTGTAGTCAGCTCTCCAAAATGTCCTTGTTCATTAAGTGAACATTTTTCATGGGAAAAATCAAGAGAAAACTTTATGTGGCTTACAATTCATCCTTCAAAACCCCCGCACGCATATCCTTTGCATAAGGCTGAAACACACACACACATAACAAACAAAGTTTATTTGCACTTTTAATATGAATGTAGGGTATATGAAATGAAATGCCAAAAGGACGAATGAGAAGAAAAAAAAACAACTCAAGCGAAATAGTAAAAAATAAGCAATGGCTTCATTTCATGAGAAATAACAAAGAAACGAAACGCAAACTTTGTTAATCAAGATTTACTAAACATGCAAACAGGAAGAAGGATGGCCATTAGGAATGGTCGTATGACAAGAACAGTGTTGTCCCTTTAGATGTTAGCCAACGAAAACAGGCAGAGAAACTCTCTTAGAACAGATTTAAGCCAATAAACTAGGATTTTAATTTTTCTAAAATTTTAATTTTTGTAAAAATTTTGTTTAACAATTAGGTTTTTTTAAAAATGTTTTTTACAATTTTTTCCCATGAAAAATTTTGTAAAATTTTTATATCTATAAAATAACTAGCCGAACCGGGCCCGCTCCGCTGCGCCTTCTTTAACTCTCTAATGTCTTTTTGGGGTGGGGACACTTCGCCCTGAATGTCCGCATTCGAATGCATGCCATTGTAGCCTATTACGCTGAACGCGTTCAAATCCTGGCGAGAACATCGCACAAAGCGGTGTTTATCCCCTCTTAATGTTGGCGACATTTGCGAGGTAAAATGCCATGCATGATTATTTAATAAAATTTTCCCAAAGAGGTGTCGCACTATGGAACGCCGTTCGGACTCGGCTGTCCCTTATCATTGAGTTTAAACTTGAATCGGAAAGCACTCATGGATGTGTGAGAATTTGCCCGTTTTAGGTTCCTGGTGGTAATGTTCTCATTAGGGGAGGGATGGCACCTCAGACATTTCGACCCAAATATAGATATTAGATTCGTTCTGCACTTTCAAATCCCTTTAATTTGAGCCTCATATTGCCATGGCCGGTAAATATGAACCAGCTGGTTGATATGTGGGCCCACTGCTTACTTGGACCCAAAATTTAATACTATATTTGTTTTGTAGTCTCCAGTACCTTTCATTTGATATCCTTATTGTGACCATCGGACCACTTTCGGACATTCATGCGTATAGTAATGCTAGCCAATGCTACTTATACCTCCTTACAAAGAAAACAGCGCCACCGCTGTATCCTGTACGTTATCTGTACGTCTGTATTTACCATGAACATATCACTAAGGAAAAGGGTGAAACTTCTGACATATCAATGAGTGCTGTCCGATTCAAGTTTAATCTCAATGATAAGGGCCTCCTTTTAATAGTCGAATCTGAATGGCGTGCCGTAGTGCGTCATCTTTTCAAATGGCATAGTTCCTTACAAATGTCATCAGCAACAGGAGGGGATAATCACCGCTGAAAGTTTTTTTAATATTCTCGCCAGGATTTGAACGCAGGCGTTCATGCTAACCTCTGCGCTACGGTGTCCCTGCGGAGGGCATAGCTGTCCAAATTCCGATGCTAGACCAGACATCCAGAGATAATAATAAGCCGAACTACCGCCATAAACGCCATGTGCATCGTCTTCGTCCTAAGCCTACTCATACCTAGAAAGAGGCGATAGAAGTAGAACATCCCTTTTTAGTCCACTTTTGACCCTCTCCTAAACATGCCTCCTGTAGTTTAATTTGTGGTCAAGAATCTCGCCCTGGTAAGTGCTCGCAATTAATATATAGGGTATCCCATTTTTGATGTCCGAAGGGGGAGCGGACCCTCCCCCTTGCCCCAATTTAACATATTTAAGCGAAATTTGGTTTGCACGCTTATGGAAATCCAAAAACACGAAATTGGTATAAAACTTTGGAGTCAATACACTGAGGGAACGGCCTACTCCAAACCCCACCGAAACGGACATGTTAACCGACTGGGACAATATGGGTACCAAATGAAAGGTATTTGAGTGGAGAGTACGAAATTGATATAAAAATTTTACTCCGTGGGCCAGCCCCAGAAATCACCCAAATATAACATGTTTACTGAGTGTGGCAATATAAGTATCAAATTGGAAGTAGAATAAGTTACTTATATAAAAAATTTTGTTCAAGTTTCAGGGAGGCTGCTCCATCTCAAAAACCAGTAAGATACGGACATGTAGGCCGATCAAGACAATATGGGATTCAAAGTTACTTGAGAGTAAAATAATAAATTTATATACTTCAACCCTAAAATTATGCCTCAAATAGACGTGTCTACCGAACAGGACAATATGAGACCGAAACGAAAGGTATTTGAGCATAAAATATAAACTTATACAAAAATTTGGTTCTATAAAAATCGGTTCAGATTTAGATATAGCTCTCATATATATTTTTCATCCGATATGGCCTTTATAGGCTGTAGTAGACATAATTTTGGTACGATCTTTACAAAATTAAGCTCGAGATGCAAATGGGCCACATTGGTTCAGATTTAGGTATGGGTCCCACTTGAACCGATCTCCCGATTTGACTTCTTCAGCCCTTACAAGCCGCAATTTTTGTCCGATTGGGTTGAAATTTTGCATGCAGTGTTCTGTAATGACTTCCAACGACTGTGTCAAGCATGGTCCAAATCGTCTATAGCCGGATATAGCTCCCATATAAACCGACCTCCCGATTTGACTTCTTGAGCCCTTACAAGCCGCAATTTTTGTCCGATTTGGCTGAGATTGAGCATGTAGTATTCTGTTGAGACTTCCAACAAGTGTGCCAAGTACAGTTCAAATCGGTCTATAACCGGATATACTCCCATATAAACAGATCTCCCGATTTGACTTCTTGAGCCCCTGGAAGCCACCAATTTTGTCCGATTTGTCTGAAATTTTGCATGTAGTGTTCTGTTATGACTTTTAACCAGTATGCTAAATACGATACAAATCGGTCTATAACCGGATATAGCTCCCATATAAACCGATAAACCGATTTGACTCATTAAGGCCCTGGAAGCCGCAATGTTTGTCCAATTGGGTTGAAATTTTGCATGCAGTGTTCTGTTGTGACTGCCAATGACTGTGTTAAATACAGTTCAAATCGGTCCATAACCGGATATAGCTCTCATATAAACCGATCTCCCGATTTGACTCAATAAGCCCTTGGGAGCCGCAATTTTTGTCCGATTTGTCTGAAATTTTGCACGTAGTTTTCTGTTATGACTAGCAATATTTGTGCTAAGTACGTTCCAAATCGGTGTATAACCTGATATAGCTCCCATATTTGACTTCTTGAGCCCTTACAAGCCGCAATTTTTGTCCGATTTGGCTGAAATTTTGCATGCAGTATTCTGTTTTGACTTCCAACAACTGTTTAAATGCTTCCATGTAAACCGGTTTCTCGACCATCCTTGTTCGGTTCCTAGAAGCTTTCATTTTTGTTCGGTTCCTAGAAGCTTTCATTTTTGTTCGGTTCCTAGAAGCATTAATTTTAGCTGGTTTGACAGAAAACACTGTCTTAAACTTGTTGTTTACAACACACACATTAGAGCTATTGACTCTTTTTTCCTGTTCTGTGGCGGCCAGTCAACATGCAACCATAACCAAGTATGCTGTTTTTCTTTTGGTCATAACAATAGGTTTTCTGACTTTCCTTTCCGCTTCCTTTGTGTACTGTATGTGTGTGTGTTTTTTGTTTTACTGGCTACAAATTTGTGTGGACCTCAAACAATAAAGTTGTAAATTATCATCAAATTCCTTCCATAATTCATTTAGGAAAAATAAAGGAAATTTTTATTTGGCTTTCGCCTAATAGACCCCTCTAAGACCCACACACACACACACACACAGAGGAAAAACACAAGAAGAAGATGTATGGTCAAAAGAAGCAAAAATTATTATGCTTTCAAACGAGCCATACTACGATTGTAGGGTCCTCACAAAATGGCAACAAGTTCTTGTCTATAAATTGAAAATGTAAAAAATTTCAAACTTTTCATTTGTAAAGGGCTTTATAGTGGCCCACGCAACTTTTGATTTAGCTTTCAGTTTCGAACTTCCAAAAATCGTCTTTGAATTTATGTGTTGAGTTGGTCGAAATGTTGGTGGTTGGTCCTTTGCAAACATTGGCTTTTGCTTATTTGGCTCTTTATGGAAGTTGGCCAATGTTAGATGATGAGGTTGTGGCTATGGCTGTGATTGTGGTTAGGGCTATGGTTATGATGCCATATTGATTGCGGTTTCACTTTAATTAATATTTTGTGGTTGACTTTTCCTTAATTTGAAGCATTCATTCCTTAAGGTTATTCATCTCCCATGAAAGGGATCTAAGGAACCCTATTGATTTGGCTCATTGTTAAGTTATTTAATAAAGGTAACAAATAATAAAGTTAATAAATATAGAATTAGGAAGAAATGAGCTTCATATTTATTACAACTTGGCTACAAGAAACAATAAATGGGAGGATAGTTTAAACTGTGATATGTAAGAAGTTTGCTCCTGTTCCCTAATGAACTATTTATGGGCAAATTTGCATTTTGGAGTTTAAAATTTGGGGGCAATTGTTTTCTTAATAATACTCAAGCAGAGTTGCAGAATGTTCTTCAATAAGCCTATGATAAGAAAAGAAATGGTTATGATTAAGAAACGGGTCGTCAAACTGTAGACTGTTACCCCAAATTACTGCCAATCAAACAGAATCTCCTACAGCAAATGAATTTTTGATTGGTTTGTTTAGCCACACATGGCCAATTCTTAAATGTGCTGCCAGAAGTCATTAACATCAATTGTTATATCTTCACTTAATAACTTCAACAATTATTTTTTCATTACTTCTAATATAATAATACGATTAAATTTTTCACCGCCATTAATTTTCAAGGATTTTGGGTAAAATCTCCTGAGAACTTTTCGAAAAGCGGTGTTGTAAAACCTTGATAATCCTTAAATCCCATTATTACATAATCCCCATTAGCCGCGCCTTCCTCTCTCTCTCTCTTCCATTATACATCTAAATATTCAGATAACGTTTCATCTTCTTTAAAAAGCCCTCTTTCTCCTCCAAAAGGTAGCATGTACCAGGTAGATTCTGGCCACCATCAATCACATTAAAACATCACAGTCCCATGTCTGTCCTCTGTCAAAAAAACAAGTAGGCACGTGAAAGCTCTGGCGAAAATTTAATTACATTAGAAGCTCGTTTCTTTCGGTAGATAGCTTGTGTGAATTTAATTAAAATAAATTTATATTCAATTTTATGTATGAACAAATGAAAAAAAAAAACACGAAGAGGGAGACGGAGAGCAGGAATGTTGGTTTTTACATTTCCTGCCCAAAGGGATTACTTAGTGTTAATGTAAAATACACACACACACACACACACACATTAGTTGTGTAGGTGGTAGCATAAATGTATGCTACCATATTGACTTGTGGTTTTTTTGATATATGCCCAATACAAAAGGTAAACTTTGAAGGTATGATTTAAGTCATAGGAATTTAGAAATATGTTTTAACATTGCCTTTGGTAACTTTATGAGTTTATGGTTAGTTCGTAAAATGTTAAGGGAGATAGCATCATTTTTATAAATAGATGTTGCTGTTTAAAATAGTTTTCACTTAAGCTAAAAAATTTAACAACCAGTGATTCACAAACTAGACATCATTGAAACCGACTGGATTTGGATATGCCGTTACATCAACAATGTTACATCATCAGATACTGTCGTTCTCAGATCCAACAAAAATAGCAAAGTCATTGTTAAATGGAATAAACGTGTATTTATTTCGCTCCTCGAAGAAAAATATCCATAACTCGGAAGGTGAAAATGCGTGCTCTGTAAAGAAAGTTCATCGCGCGCTTCTTCCCTTGAGCGACGAAGCTCATTTTTGGCTCAATGGGTACGTAAAAAAGCAGAATTGCCCATTTTGGAGTGAAGATCAGCCAGAAGCATTGCAAGATCTACCAATGCAATCAGATCCAGTAAGGACGGGCAAAAGTCGGGCTGTGCCGACAGTATAATACCTTACACCTACTCTACAATGTGGATGATATATCCAATTCTGAATCAATTTTGATGGAACTCGGCGAGCAAATATGTTCTAACGGTTCACATATGACAACATTGCAAATTGCCCAAAATCCGACGAACATATATATAGGAGCTATATCTAATTCTGAACCGATTTCGAGAAAACTTCTCAGATAATGTGGCAATCGTCGAGGAAAGCGTTGTGCAAAATTTTAGCAAGATTGATCAAACAATACGCTCGCAGTAGCTCTTGGGGTGAAAATCTGCCGATATACATATATGACAGCTATATCAAAATCTGGGCCGATTTCTATGAAATTCACCTTTAATATCTAGAGTCATAAGAATATTCTTACTGCAAAATTTCGAAAGAATCCGTTAAAAATTGTCCAGTTTCTTGCAATATTTCTCAAAATCGGAGGAACATATATATGGGAGCTATAGGTAAATCTGAACCGATTTCTATAAAATTCACCAGTAATATCGAGAGTCATATGAAAATCCTTCCTGACAAATTTCGAGAGAATCTATTAAAAAATGACCATTTTATTGCATTATTACTGCAAATCGGACAAACATATATATGGGAGCTATATCTAAATCTGAACCGATTTCGAACAAACTTTATTGACATTGTGGAAGTCGTCGAGGAAATCGTGTTACGAAGCTTTGGCAAGATTGGTTAATAAATGCGCTTGCAGCGACTCTAGGAGTGAAAAACGGGCGATATACATATATATGAGAGCTATATCTAAATTTGAACCGATTTTCATGAAATTCATTAGTAATGTCGAGAATCAAGAGAAAATCATTCCTGCCAAATTTTTATAGAATCGGTTAACAGAAGACCATTTTATTACAACATTACTGCAAATCGGACGAACATATATATGGGAGCTATATCTAAATTTGAACTGATTTCGACCAAACTTCTCAGATACTGTGACAGTCGTCGAAGAAAACGTTGTATGAAGTTGTGGAAAGATTGGTCAATAAATGCGCTTGCAGTGGCTCTGGGAGTGAATATCAAAATCTGAACCGATTTCCACGAAATTCACCAGTAATGTCGAGAGTCATAAAAAATCTTTCCTGCCAAATTTCAAGAGAATCGGTTAACAAATGACAATATTATTGCATTATTACTGAAAATCGGACGAACATATATATGGAAGCTATATCTAAATCTGAACCGATTTTTTCGAATTTCAATAGGCTTCGTCTATAGGCCGAAAAACATGTTTGTACCAAATTTTAAGACGATCGGATGAAAACTCCCACCTGTACTTTGAACACAAATTAACATGGACAGACGGACAGACAGACGGACATAGCTAAATTGAATCAGAAAGTGATTCTGAAACGATGGGTCTATCTACACTTGCTTTGAATTTCTGGATGTCGAAAGAAGTGGGAAAAACATCCGCCGGCAGTCGATTCCACATACGAACCGTCCTTGCGAAAAAAAAATTCTCTTGGTAGTGCATGGTCCGATCAGCTGGCCAATCGATTACAAACCAGTGCGCGCTTCTAGAAAATCTTGTATTTCAGACAAACAACCTCAACTCAGGAATCAGAAGACTGATTCCCGAAGAACACACACCGTCGAAGAATCGATAGAACAGCACCACAAAACCCACATATCGACGATGTTCAAGGAAAACAATAGAGTTGGATACCCTGCCATCGCCAATCAACACCAACGCCCGCTTCTGGATACGATCAAGCGGCTCCAAGGATGATTTTGGAGCTCCGGCCCATATATGCGAGTTATATTCCATTTTCGGCCTTATGAAAGTGGTGTAGATGTTAAGAAGATCAGACGGAGTGAAGTTATTCTTACACCGCTTAAGAAAGCCCAAGCTCTTGAATGTTTCTTTCGACACTCCGAATACATGTTTTGACGAATACATGTTTTGAGAACATCGAAAGCCTCTGACTGCTTGATATCTACATCGTCCATAGATATTGGCGATTGTAAAGCGTCAGTGAATCGTTTGTGGGACAACAAACAGCACTGCGTTTTGCGTGCGTTTAAAATCTACTCTGTTCATCCTACCCCACTCAGAAATGGCCAGCAAATCCTGGAAGAGTGTTATGTCCTTAATCCGCCTCCTGTCTTCAATCTTCAAGCTGTAGTTGCTTCAGAGTTCTAAGATTTGTTCTTGGGAATGAAAGTCCCGTTTGCCGGATAGTTGAGCCTTTGCCATTGGTCCTTAATAGAATGTTCATGGGCAAATTTGTATTGGGGCAGTGGAAGAAAGTGTGGCGTCAAACCCTTGCTTCGAAAATCCATGGTGTTGTTTATACAAAAGTTTTTCTGTTCCAAAATTGAAATTGATGATACCAACTTATGTTCCATCCAATTGTCTATGTTTTTCCTTTGGTTTTAAATCCCTTTAAAACACAAAATTCCCCATATTGCAAAAGTTTCAAAAACATATCAGTG